>NC_051161.1:50778567-50891067 GCF_013339745.2 Dermacentor silvarum | reverse complement strand
ACAGGGCGCGGGTTAATGGGGAGGAAAAGGTCATTAAAAACATTACGACATCAAACAGTCAAGGCACCACTGCGACAATTTTTTGATTGTACATTAGCAATCTTCATTTTCATGCACATGCATGTGAGCGCGTGCCGCTCACACGCTCACACGCGCGCACGCGCGCGCGCGCGCACGCGCACACACACACAAACACACACAAACACACAAACACACAAACACACAAACACACACACACACACATATATATATATATATATATATATATATATATATATATATATATATATATATATATATATAGTTCACGTGTTACGTGACGCCATCGTGCAAGAAAGGATGTTCTACATCCGCTAGTCATGCCTTTAGTGGCGCTGACTAACACTAACAGGTCTAGTTCTAGTAGACCTACATAAACCTTTGAAGTGGAGGGATTGACGACCGTCACTGTAGTGCAATTGGTAGTGCAACGCACGCGTAATGCGGAGGTTGCGGGTTCGTCTCCTGCAGGTTGCGGGTTCGTCTCCTGCATTTTCCTAATTATTTTCGACATTTAAATTTCAACCACAACTAATTACCCACATGCTTTCTTTGGCTTCAGTGCCTGTTGGCTTTACATGATCGTGATACACATATAGTCATACCATAATTAAAAAGCTAGGAAACAATGACACCAAGGATAGCGGAAGGGGCACGCCGAAGCGCTCTGCCCGTATCTACCTGTTTTCCTGCTCACTTTAATCTAAGTGCCAGCTGAAATAATTCGAGTGCCACAGTAGTAACCTAAGCACCAGATTATTTAATCCAAGTGTCAAACATTCAGTCCTGTAGCGCGGAAGTATTTAATCCCAGCGCCGCCACAAATAGGCCGCGCGCAGGGGAACTTAATCCAAGCGCAAACACAATTATTCCAAGTGCCAGCAACTTTATTCCAGGTGCCAGTCAATTTAATCCAGGGAAGGAAAACAGCACGATCGGTTTCAAAATGGCTGCAATGCCTAAATAGAGTTACCGGTAGACGACAGTGTTAATTTTTGTGGTCACTGCTAACATTTATGAAATGAATCACTGCGGCATTCTGCATGGAAAAGAACGTCACATAGTGACGGAAACTTAAGCTGCAACGTGTTAATATTAAAAAAAATTATTCACGTGTTCAGAGGCTGAATGAACTCTGAAAGCGTATCGGGAAGTGTTTTATTGAGCCAGGGAGCACTCGTCAGCTTAATTCTTGGCTATCACAGAATTTGGGCTCGTCGTGTACGCGGATAATGTCGTTCTGGCATACATTTATTGTAGATGGCTTTCGACGGCGCCTCTCGAGCTGCTTTATTGCAGACGACTTTTGACGCGTCTGCAAGAAAGCAGCTCGAAAGCCGTCCGCTTGCAGCCGTCTGCTTGCAACTTTAAACCTTTAAAAAAAAAGAAGAAAAATTGTGGCGTGCCCTTCAGAATGTTCTTAATAATTTACTATAATAGCATTTATGCGAACCAGTTTCCGTTCTCTTTCCCAGGTAGTGCGCATGTCATGACGTCACGACGCAGACGGTGGTCACTTGGGTCTGTACAACGAGTAACAGAAGTCAGTGAGCTGGAATGGGTGCCATAACGTCACGAGGTTCTGCTCTCATGTGACCACCTTCTGCGTCCTGACGTCATGACCTCGTGCACACCAGCAGGGAAACGATCGAAGCCATTGGAACGCTGGAAGCTGGAACGAGTGCCATAACGTCATGAGTTACTGCTCTCATGCGACTACTTTCTGCGTCCTGACGTCATGAACCACACACCAGCAGGGAAGCGATCGAAACCGAAGCTGGTTCACAGAAAAGCTACAGTAAATTACGAGAATTAAGAGCATTCTGAAGGGATGCCACTATACCTTTTTTTCTAGAGGGTTTCGAGGAAAGTTCCAGGGCCTTCATTTAGTGGGAGAATAATAAAATCGAAACTATTATGCCAGTAATACTTTACGCGTTCAATTAAACAATTTTGACAACGGTTTTCTGAATCTATTTGTTCTCTCTCCCCACCGAACAAGTGTACGCCTGCAACATGTTGGTCCCAGATTCGGATGCGAGGGCTTCGAGAATCGCTGGCCACTGCGAGCACATATACAACATGCTATGCGGCACAGACAAGAAATGGATCTACGAGTGCTGCGAAAAGAAAAGCTTCATGTACCAGTTCATGTGAAGCCACGGACGAAGCATGGCGACAACTCACAACATTGCGATGCATTCTTGTATGGCGGCAATGAGCCGCGCAGAACAACAATAAATGGACACTACAAAGAGAACTCGAGCAGATTTCTGCAGCCATCTTAGTATGGGTGACATACTCAACTAATTTTTACAAATGCACTAATTACCTTCTTAATTACTGTACGGCACATATTGAAATGTGTGAATTGTAACCGATGAGCTTGCATGACGTATTCCCTTGACGTGAATCTACAGGATGACGCCAGTTTCCGAGATGTTATTTCCCCACGTGTGAGACGAAATACATGGGCATTCCAGTTACTTTTGTGCTTCTATGCATAAAAGAGTGTTTTGTTAAAAAAGTGGAACAACAGTGCAATTTTACGGCGAGTTTGACGGCGCATAACTCCAAACTGGTGTCATGGAAATTCATGCACCCAATACGGCCAGCCAGAGCCATTTGCGTAAGAGTGGCCGAGTGTACTGTAGAAAAGCGGCACTTGGCTTTGGCGTGCGCGCGTGTGTGTGTGTGCGCGCGCGTGTGTGTGTGTGTGTGTGTGTGTGTGTGTGTGTGTGTGCGTGTGCGTGTGTGTGTGCGTGTGCGTGTGCGTGTGCGTGTGCGTGTGCGTGTGCGTGTGCGTGTGCGTGTGCGTGTGCGTGTGCGTGTGCGTGTGTGTGTGTGTGTGTGTGTGTGTGTCACAGCCACGGTGTCCAGCCTAAACCGCAAAACCTTATTTTTTCTTTCGGTTTTGCTCAGGAGTGAAATGAAAAAATGTTAGCGTTCCGGTTCAGTTCTGGTTCGCGCAATACTAACGGTTTTCTCCAGGAAAGCTTAGAATAACCAGCTGAACCTTCGCTCACGCTACGTATATCCTGGCATAATCGAAATAAGCCACTGCTATTTTTTTTACTATAATACACATACGTAACGTGCCAATGTTTGACAACAGTTTTTCTTTTTTTTTTAACTCTAGGCGGAAATATCCCGGCCTGTCGCTTTAATTTCACCAACCTGCTTTAAAAATTTCACTCTTACCATTAAAAGGAAAGCTCGACTTATTCTTCATGGGCGATACCTGCTCTGTCGTTGGCACTCCACCGTAACTTGTATATCAAGTGTAAAAAAAGTCACCGCCCAAGCACTCCGTACAGATGGTTAACTAGTGAAGCTCAAACGTGCGGCCCCGGTGTTCATCACTGGGTTAATCCCGACGGTTCATTAAAGTATTTCTCAATTAGAGGTTGCACACAGGTTCGGCTGTGATGGAGAGAACGACGTCACCGACGCCGTCCGCCATTGTCGCTTGCGTTCGATGGAATGGAAAAAAATTTATTGAGGTCCTTCGGAACGTGAACTAGCACGTAGCGGGCCGCTCCCACCTCGGGACAGAAATGCCTAGGCTCTCCGCCACGTCGCGGGCCCGTGGGACTGCCCGTAATTGTGCTTCAAAATCCGGACTGCGTAGAGCAGCCTCCCACTTAGACGGCGTAACGTCTTCGTCACCCCGATGTCTCAAGTTTTCTCGGCGACGTGGTTAGCAGCATTCGCCCGCCCATTGCCCCTTGCGGTTCTTCGAAATTAAATTGCTTCAAGATTAAATCTGTCCATCACTTACGACAATGAATGGCTCATACTCCCTTAAGCAATGGCTCATAACTCCGTAAACGCGGCCTCCCCATTACGACGACAGAAGAGAAGTGAAATTCTACGCTGTAATGATGAGCGGCAACAGAGCCAACTGTAGAAGATGACGACGAACGCGGGAGCAATGGCACGAACCCAAACCGAGGGGCGCCAAAGAGCCAGCATGCGGAAGAAGACGCAGCATGCTTGAGCCAATGCTGATGATGATAGTTTTCTATGGACAAGGCGACGGAGAGACGCATTTTCGTTTCGCCTAGCCATATAGAGTTTCGCTTTAAAACTGATTTGAAGAAGTTGTAGCATGCAGCTTTGTCGAAATCCTTGGTAACAATCAAACCGTCAGGAAACAAATTAGGTGGCCTTGTCTTCTCTCTAGCACGGCGTTTCATGCACTTCTAAGTCCTCTTCTTTGTGTTGCGAAAGTCAGAGTTCAAGCGTTCAAAGTAGATTTTCCAAGCTTTTCTCAGGTTAGGTTACGCATGAGCTTCGACAACATAGTGAGTAAGCCCAATTACGTTTGTATGATAAGGTAATATGGTGACCATTAATCCAGGGCTTCTTCCTGTTTGTGTGGCTCTCTCCTCAAGACGCTCTGAACATTACGCTGAATGAGATAGGTAATTCATTCTTGACATACTGACCATAACTAGTGGCCGCTAACGCAATATGCAGAACACAAATGAAAGACAAGAACCGATTTCTCAGTTACGTTGATATTTCTTCATAGTATACTTTGTCAAATAAAAAACACGACGCTCATGGACTCACGTATTTGTGGTTTAGTTGCAATATTCGGTAATTTAGGAATGGCAGCGGTTGCGCGGTCACTATTACCGGGGATCGCACACACTTTAGTTGTGTTTGATATTAAGCATTGCGGAATAGCTAATCAACAATGTTACCGCCACGGATAGGTTGTCAAATATATATTGTGCGAACAAACCAAGGACACCGGGCAACGTTATGAATTACCAGTACGTATGCTGAATTTGAATTCAAAACACAGCCGCCGTTAATCCACGTAACGGCCGGCAAATTAAAACCACCATCAAGAACGACGCACTCTTTCGAAGAACCACAAGCAGCTTTTTTTTTTTTTTTTTTTTTTTTTCAGCTGGCGCATAACACTCGGTTGAAATGCCCCCAGCCAAGACGACAAAGAGCAACAACTAAACCTGAACTGTCACACGGCACCACACACATTCAGTTGAGTTTTTATCGACAGCGATTCACTGTCTCTTGAGATAGTATTCAACAAGAAGAAACAGACCGCATCAATGCAATGATTGGTCATTGTGATATACTTCAAAATAACTCGGGAGCACTTGAAGGATGACCCTGTTGTTGGCTGGTGCGCTACGCTAAGGTACAGACCGGACAACTACATCATGGATTACTGATAAAATTAGGGCGCTCAGCTTATCAACTTTGCTCTTCCCGCTACGACACTTTAGACCAAGCATAGAAACATAACGAATACCATCAAGTTCTATCTTTTCAGGGTGTCCCGAACGCCTTACTCTTACGACGCCCTGCGCATCAGAACGCCAAGCAAATGCCAAACGGTCAACGATTAGATTATCATAGAAAGTTTAACAACGTGCGCGGCCACCCTGCGGCACTCCACACAATGCACCCCGACCGGTTCCCAAGCCCGGACTGGCTCCTGTGTGGTGGTTATGCGGACTTCGAGCATGTCCTGTGGGGCTGCGCCCATGCCGCTCCCCCTTTCACCCAAGAGGAAATGATGAAGCTCATTAAGGCCCAGGATCAGACCTCCCAAATCCTGGCAGCCCAGAGGGCCCGCGAGAGGGCCGTCAGGTTTGACCTGATGGTCCCCGAGTGGGCCTAGCCAGGCGACGTTGAGTTTATTCGCGCATTTTGTGACCGAATAAAGTTGTTTCACTCACTCACTCACATACTTCCATAAGTGCTTTTATATCGTAGCTTTTTAGTATTGTTAAGTGACAATTTGGAATTTTGTAGCTTGCGTACATGCTAAATAACTGCGTTTTTTAAACCCATACAAACATATAGTGAGTGGTTTGTTCGCGCGTAGTGGTTTTCTTTTCAAGGCCATATATCCTTTGAAGAATTCTTATGGCAACGTCCCTATCTTAGTGCTCAACACGGTCAGTAAGAAATTTGCGCAGTGAATCAGACGTTTCAATGCTACATTACCGCAGTTCAAATAACCATAATACTGCGCCTGTTTTGATTCACGGGTTTATCTAGCTTATCGAGAAATTCAATCATACCAGCCGATATCTTGCCCACGGCTTTCTACCAATGCTCAACCTGTGCAACATTCCCACCAAAATGCTTCAGCTCACCTTCGAAGGAATTCAACCATCCGTGCGGGCGATGTAGTCGTCAACCTTCTTGCCAATGGTTCCACATACAAAGTACTCCTTTTGTTCTTTCAGCAACTCCTGCATAATAGACTCGCCGGAACCAAGGTTCGTTCCGATGTTAGCGCTAAGTAGCAGCACCAGCCACACACCTCACATCAAAGCATCCCGCTATACTTTGTCAAAAGCCCTGGGGCATAGCAACAACACTAGGCATCGGAAACTTGTAGCATATACTTTAGGTAGTAAGTTCTTTATCCCCCTGTAGAAAGGACAGATTATTTCGTGGACGCATGCCAGCGTTGCCGCCTTGCCCAGTGATGCTCTGGGGGCGTAGCCTGACGCCTCAGATATCACTATCGATGTGGCTGCGCACGCCGGAAACCGAAACTGAGGCCCGTGCGAATTGGTGAAATTCATTTCATGATAGTCCCGGCCAACGGTCGGTGGCAGCGAGTGGGACCGAACGAGGCACCAGGTTATCCGGGGATAGTTCATCCGTAGACAGGTCCGTGCACAAGGCAAGAACCTGCAGAATGAAGACAAGAATATTATGTGGCCGCCTGCCAGCGATGCCGCTTTGATCTATTTTTACACCGTGCTGTAGAACTTCATAACATTGCAACGAATATCCGCCCAGGAAAGCGTTTCCCGTAGAATCCAAGAACACGGCATTCTGTTCGAGGCCAGCAACGACCACGGCCCGAGACGGACGACCTGAGATTGATGGGAATTTATTATTATTATTATTATTATTATTATTATTATTATTATTATTATTATTATTGTTATTGTTGTTGTTGTTGTTGTTGTTGTTGTTGTTGTTGTTGTTGTTGTTGTTGTTGTTGTTGTTGTTGTTGTTGTTGTTGTTGTTGTTGTTGTTGTTGTTGTTGGTGGTGGTGGTGGTGGTGGTGGTGGTGGTGGTGATTTGAAAACATATACATTTGACAGGAAAGGGAAAGCCGGATTCTTTTAAAGCAAAGCTTTAAATGGCTAGGCGAAACTAAAAAGAGTCTGTCACTCGCCAGTCCACAGAATACTATCATCATCAGCATTGGCTCAAGCGTCGTCGTCTTCTTCCACAGCTGGCTCGTTCGCGCCCCTCGGGTTGCGCTCGTGCTCGTGCTGGGCACGCGCTCGTGCCACTGCTCCCGCGTTCGTCATCGTCGTCTTCTTCCACAGCTGGGTCCGTTGCCGCTAATCATTCCAGCGTAGAATTTTACGATGGAATGATGAGCGGCAATGGACCCAGCTGTGGAAGAAGACGATGATGACGAACGCGGGAGCGTAGAATTTTCACGGCGGCCGCATTTCGATGGGGGCGAAATGCGAGAACACCCGTGTACTTAGATTTAGGTGCACGTTAAGGAACCCCAGGTGGTCCAAATTTCTGGAGTCCCCCACTACGGCGTGCCTCATAATCAGATCGTGGTTTTGGCACGTAAAACCCCATAATTTCATTTCATTTTCAGCGTAGCATTTTACTTCTGTTCTGTCGTCGTAATGGGGAGGCCGCGTTTACGGGGCTATGAGCCAATGCTTAAGGGTTAGGCGAGCCAAGGTTAGGTGAGCCAATGCAATGGTAAGGCTTAAGTCATTCATTGTGTTACATGACGGACAGATTTAATTTTGAAGCAATTTAATTTCTAAGAATCGCACGCGACAATGGCGGGTGAATGCTGCTAACCACGCCTCCGAGCAAACTCGAGACATCGAACGCAAGCGACAACGGCAGGACTGCGGGCATATCGACAGTGACGTCGTTCTCTCCATCGCAGCCGAACGTGTGTGTAACCTCATAAATGAGAAATACTTTAATGAACCGTCGGGATTACCCCAGTGATAAACACTGGGGACGCACTTTTCAGCTTCGCTGGTTAACCATCTTCACCGAGTGGAATAGGGCCGAGGAAAATTTTCCTACTGCATTTAGTATACAGCGTCAATGACATCGATGGCCAAAAACCAACTCTGACACACCCGCTTGTATTAGCTTACCAGAGAACCAATCAGAATAGGCTGGTGACGGCCACAATAGCTGAGTGAATGGCCGCTGTGTTTTAGACACCAGGTATTAAAGTATTTTGGTTTCTTGACGTTATCCGGCCGCGGTACATGAGAGGATGGAGAAGAGAAAGAATATTCCTGACCCTGTATCCGGTGTATGCCAGATCCGTTATCGGTTTTTTTTTAATCTTTTTTTTTAGATCTTGGCGTTCAATGCTGGATTCATTTCTCGATGGGTGGCGAATCTTCCTCGTGGGTACGTGCCATCAACAAACGTGCCGTAGTCGAGAATCATCATCACCGCTCCTCCCGCAGCACGAGAGCCAACGGCCATCAGCTCGCTCCATTCCTCGCGGTCCTTCAAGGAGCGTACTGCCGCGGCTTCTGCAAAGCTAGGCCTACGATCCTTCACACTCGGAGTTGTTCTGAATCCCCGCGAGGATCCACATTCCTCGTAGAGAGGGATAGAGGGAGAGAAGTGCTCATATCGCCGATCGCTGGTCTATATGCCCGGTTCTTCTGGACGAAGGAGAGGTATACGCTACATTCCTGCTATTCAGAAGCTCGCCGCAAAAGCTGAGTGCCGTCAGCAATGGACAACAGGACCATCAACAGGCCTTTCTCATACCTGCGACCGAACACGCCGATGCCGACCCGGAACCTCGAACGCGCCGTGTTCCCCAGTGGCCAGCGCTTGCCAGAACCAGGGTGCGTGGTCGGTGCCGAGGTTACGCCAGGAGAGGTGATGGCCACCTTGCCCAGTGCGCAGTTGGCCGCGATTCCGCGAGAGTACGCGGCCGTCGACAATGCCGCAGCCACCGCACCGCAGACATCTCAAATACGAGCTGCGAAGGTACCGCCCACCAAGACCTCCACCGTCGGGACCGCGCCTTCCAACGCCGTACGGTCGTTCAGTGACACGGCTACCGGCCGTGTCGCCGCCCTGGCGCAGAAGCTCAGCGCGAGTGCAGTGTCCCCAGTCGGGAGCAGTTCGACTCTGACGATGAGCGGATCACCCAGCTTCTCTTTGCCGACCGAAGGAGATTCGGACGACGGCGAAGACGACGATGACGGTATGGAGAGGAGTACCCAGAGGACCGCGGCAACGTCCGAGGACGCTCTGCGGTTTAGCGGTAGTCGCTGGGTGCCCCCCCTTTTCACAAAGTGGAAGGACCTCAGTGTGAAAGAGATAAGCGCGCAGACTGTAATGCTGGCTATCGTCTCAGCGCTGATCATCAGCTTCGTGGTGATGATGGTCGTCGAAGTTCTGCCAGAAACGCGCGACCACCACCACCGCGTTGGGAGTTCCGAGAGCCAGCAGGCCAACAGAAGCGATCGTCGAGTCAGGGAAGAGCGGTGGAGGTGTGGCGCAGGAACGCGCGGCAGCGGCTATGGCAACAGCAACGCCTTCGTTCCCGGCAGCATCGTCGACGACCAACAAGAAGGCGCTGACCCTCAGGGACTACGAGGACTTCGAAGCCAAGGTGACTGGCGACCCGCTGACGTCGCCTGGGGCGTTCGACTGTGATACCGAGGCATGCCGCTGGCAGATACGGCTCGTGGACGAAAAGCTCAACGTTACCGTGAACCCGTGCGTCGACTTCTACTCGTACGTATGCTCGCCGGCGTGGGAGCAACACGGTGACCTGCCATACCGGGCCGCGGGAAAGGCATTCTTGATCAAGGAAGTCACCAGGTATGTCCTGGAATCTGCAAAATGTTAGTTTAATTTTGACGCCACAGAAAGGAGCCTTTGTAGCATCGTATACCAAAAGGGGTGATGAAGTTAGGAAATTTGCAGGCGAAAGTTGGAATCAGCTAGCGCAAGACAGGGATGATTGGAGATCACAGGGAGAGGCCTTCGTCCTGCACTGGACATAAATATAGGCTGATGATGATGATACCAAAATGTATTATGGCAGCAGTTTGATTTAAGCTTTGATAAAAAAATGAATTAATATACTCTTGGAAGTAATTTGCATTATGATCGCTCCAGCTTTCAGCCGCTTCTCTTAGAACTAGCTTTCGGCAAGATAAGTAATCTTGTTTCTGTGACGTCAGAACTTTGGGAGACACATAATTCTTAAGATGGCTGTCTGCGTACACGTTAGGAATGTTATTTGGTTAGCTTTTCATACACCACGTACACTGTCTGTCAAAATGTATATGGACTAAGCTGCTTGTGACCACCAGGCTGACTACAGTCTGTTTAAGGAAGTTTCTGTAATATGCCATAAGGGGTTCCAACGCACTCTGGATGAAAATAAATCTCTGCTCACATACAGAGGCCTAGGCCGGTATTTTGTAGCGATGTCTTATACCTTATTCCATACTAGTCTTTTCATCCACCGCTCACGGCCGGCTGATGCCGTTGATAACGTGAGCGGACCGTCGCTCTGACCACTTACCAAGCGCTAAAAGCGCGAAAAGGCATTAGCATCGGAAAGGCATCGCTACAAAATACCGGCCCTATAGTGATAGTAGCGCTACGAAATCCGTACGACACAGTAAAACGACATGTATGATGAAGGCGCGATGTATACTATAGCTTGTATACTTTTGGCAGACGCTATACAGGAGCTGCAGAAATACTGCCGACGTTTAGCGATATTATTACATTGAGAACGACGGCGGTGGGGTGGTAACTTCTCAACAGAGAATATCATTGCAGAAATACCATTGCAGTCCTTATGAAATAAAACTGCAGTCCTGGCAGCGCCCCGACACGGGCAGCTGAAGTAGCGTTTCATGCTAGCTGTTTAACTGTAACAGAGTTTCTAGGTACGCTGCCATGTAGTCCGATAACCGCAAGAATTTCGGCAAAGAGCTTATACCGCGGCTTCATTCATCGCAGGTATCTCTTGGATCACATGCGCGCGCTGACGACAGCGGCTGCAGAAAGCGTCGGCCGCGGCTGAGCACAATTTCCTGGATCACGCGAGCCTCGTACTGAGCCTCTGCCTCAAAAAGACGGTTGCCAAAGAGGACGCTATGTGGGATGGCATTCAAAGTATGCTTCGGGAGGTTGGTCTCGAAGGTTGGCCGTACCTCGACTCGCCGCTACCGTTCCAGCTCGACCATGTCCTGAGGCTCATCGACCGACAGCTGGCCATCTTTCCCATCGTCTACGTGTCGCTTCGGAAGGTCTCGGACAGCGGTCCCTACGTGCTTCACGTCGATGCGCCGCGGGAATTCCTTCTTGTGCAATACGAGATACAAAAGGATTCAAAGTCTCTGTCCTACAAGGAGATCGTTCGGCGGACGCTAACTCTTTGGAAGACGTTGCCTCGAAGTAACACCATGGCCAAAGACGTCGTGCAATTCGAGGCTCAGCTCCTGGAGGCGTCCAAGCCCGTCTCGAGTGGAGCCTGGGACGATAAAGTTTTTCCCACGGTGAAAAATTTCCCGCGGTTGCCGATGTTTCGCGTAGACGCATACCTCCTTCACCTTCGTGGAAGGCCCAACGACAGCGTCGTGGTCCTCCATCCCTCCTACTTCGATAAACTTCCGAACGTAATGCGTAAGTCGAGTCCCCAAACAATCCTTAACTTCCTCGGCGTCCGGGTTGTCGCGCACGTGGCTCCTCTACTGTCGCCGGCAAAGCTACCACGGGGCTTGCTCAACGTGGGTTACCCAAGTTTCCAACACACCATGGACCCGAGGGCCCAGAGTTGCTTCCATCTGGTCAACCGGCTGTTCCCGCACGGATTTCGATGGATTCTGCGAGAGATCGTCGCAAAGACCACCGACCTGGACCTCCAGTGGGCCGCAACGGCAAGACACGCGATGTCCTCACTGGCGCGCACCTTTCGTTCGGGTACCGCTTGGATGCAAAGCGAAGATCTTTCCAACGCCTTGAAGCGGCTCAGGGTTCTGCACGTGGACTACTTGGCTGGCAAGGAGAGCCGAGAAAAAATCGACAGCTACTACGCGATCGCGAACACCACCGACGACACGGACAACCTCGTCGGCTACTACGGCAGACTTCTCGCCACGTCGCTTCAGAAGTACTGGGACTCGAGCAACGAAGGCGCCAACTACGACGCTCGCTTCGACGGCCGCTCGACGGACCTGGACGCCGCTTGGACGCGGTCTCTGGAGTCGACTTTCACGATCTACCTGACGTCTAGCGGCGTGGCGTCTGCGTCGCTGGTGACGCGAGCCGATCTCCCTTCCACGCTGTACCCTCTGCTGTTGGTCGACGTGTCGAGGGCGTTGCTCCTGTCCTCACTGGACGAACCCCGCTGGTCCAGCTGGAGTCGAGACAGGTTCAGCGCGCTCAGGAACTGCCTCGTGGAGCGCTACAAGAGCGCCATCCAAGCGGCCAACATCTCCGTGCCCGACAACAGCGTGGGCGACTTGTTCGAGCAGATCTTCGCGGACAACGCCGTTATCAAGCCCCTCCTGGTGGCATTCCGGCGGTTCTCGCACGGAGTTCCATTCGTGCCGGGCCGCGCAGCCATCAAACTTACCGCGTTGAAACTGTTCTTTATCAACTACGCGGCAGGATTTTGCGCTCCGAAGAGCGAGGCGACGCACGCCCGCGAACGCATGCGCTACCGATTGAGCCTGCCGCCGCGCGTGCGTGTGAATCTCGCTCTACTGGACTTGAAGGAATTTCGAGACGCGTTCTGCCCAAAGCAATCGATGACGACGACTAGCTGCCCTATTTGGAACAGCGAAAGTGATGGTAGCCCCTCGGATTCGCGTCGGCGTGGGCTTCGACGAAATCTAGATAAAGTGGGCAAGCGTTGATACTTGCCAGAGTTGAAGGGTTCCATTGTGTATTTGGCGCTATTAAATTTAAAATGTGTAGAGGTGGAGGAACGACACTAATGCGGCGGTGACATAGTTCCTTTCTGTAGCATTTGTCAACCGTGTTTCTTTATTTCTTCTCACCTGCGGCATAGCGTGAACCAGATTGCGTCATTAGTTATTAAATTATTCGGCCCAGGAAAATACTCCAAATTTTTCAGCCACTGTTATGAGCGAGTGTGTGATCTTCCTATTGAGTGAGTGGAGAAAGTGATGGCGACGTGGTGCTAACGTTATTTCCTTTATGTGGCTCGAGTAACTCTCTGCCTGCTTTTTTTGCATTTCGATATTAAACCAGCACTGACAAAGCATAGAAGGTTGAAGCTCGGAGACAGTGGGTCGCTAATGCGTGCTAATATAGGCATTGCAATATTTCGCCGAAATTGTTAAGCCGCCTTCGTAATAAACTAGATTGATGTACTATCGGCCAAAAAAGTTTACGGACCACTGGATCTCAGAAAACGCTAAATATCTGAGTACCCTTTAATAGTAGCCAGTTAAACCGTACATCACAGTGTTGTTGGCATATACCAGTAGAGGCTAGAAATAGGAATACCAGGCTGCGTTTTGAGGCTGCGGAGATACTCAGTTTTTTGGCATATCCCTTGGTCCGTACATGTTGAGGAATCTGATGCTGGTCACAAATAAATCCGACTCCTCCCGCTTCACCGTCTATTACAGGATAGTTGCTTTCACTGCGAACACGTGCGAGATGCACTTATGTATGATGAACTGAGCATTTGCTTCAGAATCGAAGCGCACGCTCGATGCTAGTCGAACTACACTCGGTGCTACTAATTAATAACGACTTGTTACCTTGCCCACGGCAACAACCGGTCACATGCTACGGCGCGCTTTTACAGCGCAAGCTGTTATGGACTCATTCCAATAGCCATTTCGGTTGGCGATGGTGTCCGACGCCGGGCCGCCGGTGTCTGTAGCAGCTATCGCCCGGAATGAAAAAAAAAAAATTCCGGTTGCTGGCAGGATTGAACCCGGGCCCACTTGGCGACGCTATCGCTTGCTATAGCTAGCAGCGGACTGGACTGGACTGGAAAAACTTTATTTAGGTCCTGCAGGACGCGCTTAGCGCGTAGCGGCAGAAAATTCCCTATATATAAACGCGCGAGGAGACACGCGATATGACATGCGTGCCGCGTGGCGTCGATACGTGCACACTTTGCATTGCAGTTGCATATTATTACACTAGGTATAACATGTATCAGACGCCACAGGTATGAGGTACGAGGTAGTTAGAGAAGGCTTGCGAATGAAAAATGTCACAGTTTCGCCCTAAGGGCGAAGCAATGAATGCGATAGCAACACAGCAATGTCATACGAAGTAAGGTGAGCGGCCTTGGTAGCAATATGAATTGTAGTAAACATGAGCTGATTGAGTAAGCAGGTGTGCTGCGGCGTAAGTAGACCGACATGAAGAGAGACTCGATGACCACGAGAAGGCGCGTGTGAAACGGTGGTGTTGATGAGAAGCGCTTACCGTGGGCAGCGCGTGCGAAGGGACACACCTGTAGTGCTGCACTGCCGATCTGGGCAGCATTGCATGTGTAGCGTGCGTTGGAAAACGTGGCCCGACTATTACTAACTGAATGAACAAGCGTGGTGTGAGCGCGCACAAACATGAATAGATCACACTGAATGACTGCAGACAACGACTGTCAAAACGCTGGCAGCGAGCGTATGTACGTGCGGTCTATCGCTTCAACGGATACTGAGCGGCGAATGCAGGGAACTAAAGTTCAGAGCCGTGTGGAGATAAGAGACGGTGCGGTCGAACGAACGACGAGCGCGGTTGTTGGCAGCGTAGAAGTGCGCCCCCCCCCCCCCCCCCCCCCCCCCCGCTCCCGCCGGCGCTGGCTTCCCGCTTCCATGCTTGCGCGTGGGAGAGATAAGAGACTGTGCGGACGAGCGACGAGCGCGGTTGTTGGCAGAGAAGTGCCCCCCCCCTGCTCCCTCCGGCGCTGGCTTTCCGCTTCCTTGCTTGCGCGTGGGAGATTGAGTGCGTTCGCTCTCCGTGATAGCGGGCGTCCCCGCACGCTTCCGTTGGGGCATACGGCGCGCGGCGAAGATTTTATCTATACGGAACCTCACGGCGACGGCGACGGCGACGACGACGGCGACGCCGACGGCATAAATCCGGTTGAAGTGTCCATATAATTGCTATCGCAATAAAAGAAGTTTATAGGGCGACGTACTACGCAGAAGGGTCCAGAAGGGTCTTTCCACCCCCTCACCCCAAATTGAATAGGGCGCAAGCTGTTTAAAAAATTAAATTATGGGGTTTTACGTGCCAAAACCAGTTCTGATTATGAGGCACGCCGTAGTGGGGGACTCCGGAAATTTGGACCACCTGGGGTTCTTTAACGTGCACCTAAATCTAAGTACACGGGTGTTTTCGCATTTCGCCCCCATCGAAATGCGGCCGCCGTGGCCGGGATTCGATCCCGCGACCTCGTGCTCAGCAGCCCAACACCATAGCCACGGCGCAAGCTGTTTCGCTTAGACTTTTACAGACCGGCACATATCCGTGTCTGGCCGTTCTGCACGAAGTTTACCCTGACGTATATCGCGACGACGCCTGCCCATCCCGTGGGCAGACCTCCACTCTAGCACACATGCTCTGGGAGTGCGGGTCGAGATACCCCAAGTTCAGCAAGGATGAGTGGGACTCGCTTCTGCGTAGCCCCGCTCTACACAAGCAAATCCTGGCTGTCCGGTGTGCCCGCGACCGGGCTGCTGGGCTAGACCTGCCGGTCCCGACGTGGGACTAGCCGGGTGCGCGACGAGTTCGCGTCCTCGCCGGACCTGTAATAAAAGTTATTTCACTCACTCACTCACTCACTCACTCACTCACTCACTCACTCACTCACTACGCAGGAATGCTCGAATATATATATATATATATATATATATATATATATATATATATATATATATATATATATATATTGTGTACCCGAGAAGTTAAAGACCATTCCGACGTTAAGCGCAATCCCCTTTCGCTCATTTATTACTTACGGAAAGGAGACAAACGACTGGTGTGATTTCCGACCTGGGCCTCGAAAACAAGTATGCGGCCCTCAAGAGTCTTTTGAGGTCATCGGTGCGCATTCTTGAGATTCGCCGCTTGGGGAACTCCCGGTGCGTCAAGTTAATATTTACTTCTTCGACATTACCATCGTCTATCAAAGTAGGCTACGTTGTACACCGCACCGCGTACGACCATTCGTTCCTAGGCCTTTTCAGTGCCGAAATCGTAACGTAACATTAATCGTAACGAAACGCAAGTCCTCTTCGTTGACGCGGCCAGATATTGGAATCGAGGCGCATACACGGTCTCTGTGGTGGACGCCCATGGATCACTCGTCAACGCAGCCACGGTGGTTACCAACTTCACTCACGAAGCAGAAGAAATGGCCATCGCGGTGGCCCTTCGAAGCTGCAAAGAAGCCTCCGTCATTTACTCGGACTCAAGAACAGCCATCAGAACCTTCTCGGCGGCCCTCGTCTCTAGGAAAGCAGCTACGGTGGTCAACAAAATCTTCCAAGAAACGGGAGGAGATAACCTCACGTCCCCACACATCACATGGTTCCCGGCCCACATGGGCAACATTTCCGGACCTCCTGACTGTAATCCGAATGAGCGGGCACACCAACTGGCGCGAGAACTCACATTCCGCGTCTGCGGTCCGCCCCCTCGCTTCAACCCAGCCTGGAGGGATTTAGACAACAAAGACCCGCTTGTATCATACCACGAAATCACTTCAAATCATAGGTTAGCACGAAGAATTTTTCCTCCTCCTCACCAAAACCTCAAGAAAGCACAGGCCGTCACTTACAGACAGTTGCAGACTAGGACATACATCACACCAACAACACTAAGCAGGATCAATCCAGACTTTCCTACTGCATGCCCACACTGCGGCCACGAATACAACTTCGAACACATGCTCTGGCTGTGCCCTGCCAACGCGGGCACGGATTTTTCTGACCAGTCCTCCTGGGACTCAGCGTTCAGAAGTACAGAGCTCATCGCTCAGCTCAAGGCTGTCCAGAGGGCCCGGGCCGTCGCCGAAGGACTATGTCTACCGGCCCCGACCTGGGTGGAGCCACCGGATAGATTGGCGGGGCCTTCGGCCCCTCTTTAATTCTTTCTCCTCAGGACCTAAATAAAGTTCGTACTCACTCACTCACTCAGTGCCGAAAGTGTCTAATGGTAGGTCACGTGAGCGCTGCGTGTAGAAGTGAAGTTACCTGCCCGCGTTGCGGCGGACAACATAATACCGCCGACTGTGATGCGTCCTCATTTAAATGTCCCAACTGTGCTGTTTCTCATGAAGCGACGTCGATGGAACGCCCGAAGATGCAACAAGAAGCTCGTATTCTTCGAAAAATGGCAAGAGACAAAACATTCCGTAGAGAGGCTGCTCAATCTGTTCGCCAAAGTGAACAACACTCGCGAAAGAAGCGCCACCAAGACACTTCAGAAGAACTGCATAGCGGGGCGTAGGCGCCGTGCACGACCACCTCTGCCTGTGCCTGCATCGAGGACAGTAACCACACCTACAGCTAATTCAAAGTCGGTGAGGGCACAAGGCGAATTCGTCTCCAGCGGCTGATATAGGCACAGAATGGCCGTTGCTGCCCTCTGGATCCACAGCCTTGACAGCGGGCCGTAGTGATCCTGTGCGCCAAGAAGGCAAGAATGATAGGGCCAATAAAGCCGGCGACACAACAGACAAGCATGGAGATGGACATAATGATAAGGAAAGCGTTAAGAAAATGCTGAAGCACATGGTAGAGTCAGTGAGCGCGATTCTCTGCGGTGTCGAGAATTCGGCCGCTAAAGCTGCCCTGCTCGCCGTAGCCGCTTTTCGCAGCTCTTACATTTTGTAAAGCTATTGCTTGGCACCTGTGCTTCTGACTTAGAAGAAGTCCACACACCCGCTTCGTCTTAGCGCCTTCATCTGAAGGTTCGTTTGAACTAGTCAACACAGACAAGGTCCGGAATTCGATGGTGGCTTCATGAACCACATGTCTGAATGTTTATCAACAGAATGTTGAACTTGCTTTCACCGTTGTGCAACCCTCTTTCTATGCCATCATCATCCCTCGCCACACCTTTATGTCCCCGTTCCCTCTTCCCCTGTGCAGAGTAGCAGGCTAGAGTGCGTTAGCTCCAGGTCGACCTCTCTGCCTTCTTTCAAATAAATTATCTCCCTCTCTTGTGTACTTGAGAAAATCAAGGTGACTATATATGTCACGGCCGTGTTTCAAAGGCGATGCCAATAAATCATCATCATCATTGTATCGTGCCACTTGTGGAAGGAGGAAATAAACTTTATTGAAGACGAAGGGAGGGGGAGGTGGGAGCCGAGTTCAGGCGGAGGGGGGCTATATATGGTGGCGTCCAGCTGGCCAGCTGGCCGCAAGCACTTGTTTTTCTTTCTTTTTTTTTTTTTTTTTTGCTATGTGAGATATGTGCGCCGCGTAGAATCCATACGTGCGCCCTTTGCGTTGCAGTTGCATATTATTACACAAAAAATGTTAGGCGTAACGTTAAGAGACAGGAAGAAAGCGGTATGGATCAGAGAGCAAACGGGGATAGCCGATATTCTAGTTGACATTAAGCGGACGAAATGGAGCTGGGCAGGCCACGTAATGCGTAGGATGTATAACCGGTGGACCATCAGAGCTACAGAATGGATACCAAGAGAAGGAAAGCGCAGTCAAGGACGGCAGAAAACTAGGTGGGATGATGAAGTTAGGAAATTTGCAGGCGCAAGTTGGAATCAGCTGGGCGCAAGACAGGGGTAAGTGAAGATCACAGGGAGAGGCCTTCGTCCTGCAGGGGACGTAAAAATAGGCTGATAATGGTGATTATTATAATTATGACACCAGGTGGCACGCCATGTAGCAGTGTCATAGGTAGCGGTACAAGGTAGATAGAGAAGTCTTGGGGAAGAAAAAGAAGATTATGGAGATGTATAAATATTAATGTAATGAAAAACATGTATGGCATACCTGATTAATTCGTGCAGGCTAGGTGACTGTTTGTCACCGTCCCGTTTCAAAGGGAATGCCATTGAATCATCATCATCATCATCATCATCATCATCATTCATCATCATCATCACCATCATCATCATTAGCATCGAATCGTGTCATTTGACACGCGATGTGACATGCGCGCCACATTGCGTCGATACGAGGTCTGAATTCAAATAGGAAAATTTGAGGCTTGAATTTCAATAGACAAATTCAAATAGACAGTCACTGTCCTCTAATGTAAGCAGTACTGCAATGGCAGCTTGATACGTGCCCTCCAACGAAAGGTGCAAGGAAAGGCAGTTGTCAAAACACACGTCCAATCCGCACCCGACACCGGGATCGTGTACTCTTGCTCGCTGCAAAATGCACGTAAAATGGAAATATATATAGAGGGTTGCACGTTTGCAGGGCCTATATTGCCGAAAGCGGTGCGTGAGAATATACGCTTTCCGCCGATTCGCCGTTTTGAATCTCAAAATGAACGGTATGTAGTTCGCACAGGTTTGGTGTCCACTGATCGGCGCGTGCGCGTCTTTCTGTGCGTGCAAATACAGGAATCCTCGGAAAGCGTCTGTCTGCTTCAACGTTACGCATTGTACACACGTGGGTGGCGTGCGCATTACAGTGCACTGTTAAAGGAGACACCCTCGTTAAAATACCAGCACTGATTACTACTCAGATTAGATAAAGCAAGCGCCTACAGTGACACCTTATTAACTGATGTCCACCTCATGAATCATGTCATCACATGAAACGCTTTTCTTTTTATTTCGAGGGCTTATTGAGGTTATGCTTGACAGAATACTAAATTGGCGTTCTATTTAGGAGTGTGCCACGCTGTACATTCTAAGCACGAACACCAGCGCCTCCACAGCAGCAGAGAGTATGTTTATGAGATGGTTCTTTTTTTTTTTTTTTGTCCAGGCCACACATCAAACGTTGCCACAATGCAAACTGCGAAAGTATTTCATGCTTGGCTCGTTCATGAGCTCTTGACAACCTAACCTAACCTAACATACGCGAACTGATTTACCTCCAGTGAAACCCAATGGTGTGCTTTATATGGCAACAAAACCGAAAAGTTCGTAGAAACCAGTATTATGGTAAATTATTTGCCCTGCTCCGACGTTTCTTAGTAATTTTTCTGCACTTGAGAAGTATCGCACCTCCATTTATCACACAGTTTTTTTTTTTTTTTTTTGATACTGGCGAGTTCAAAATGTCACGCCAGTACTCCTATAATGAACACAGCACGGTTCAGCTCAGTTAAGCTTCATTACAACTATCTTGATATTTTTTTGTTTCCCAAATGCCATATCATCGCCATTTGTGCCTTCTTTAGGTGCGCTTCGCTATTTTCACCTATACGCTATAACGAAGGTTCTTTTTCCCAGCGATCAGCAGGTGAAAGCCGATCACAAAACAGTCAGTCAAGGCCAACAACTCGAGCGTAAGCCTCCTGCAGCGAAGGCAAAGACGGCAGCAGACTCCCCCAACGTTTCAACTTCATCTGCCAATTTTTTTATTCATTGGCAGATGCAGAATCCCGCAAGTGCGCTTCTCCACACATCTAGTTTGGCGCCGTACAAGATGAGGTGGCCGACTTCGCGGTAGTATAGCGGAAATAATGCGCCAGGGTGCAAACGCATGTCCCACAATCCTTGCTAAGGTCTCAACCTCGGTCGGGACTAGTTTTGAACAGCTGAACTGGGAAAAAAAAAAAAAAACAAGACTACGAAAAACACACAACAAGGAAGTCGCTGTACAGCGACGTCATTGCCTGTCTTCTATAGTCCTTTGATTTTTTTTTTTTCAGTTCAGCTGTTCAAAACCCGTCATAGCTATTAACCCACTAGCTGAGTTAAATACGACTCTTTCTCGGTGTTTGCACCGGTTTCTTACCTTGAATCGTGAAGGAAAGAGAAAAGAACTTTAAAACTTGGGAGGGAAGGTCACGTGAGAAACGTGAAGCCTGGTCATGAAAAAAATCGCGAGAGGATGATTCGAAGGAGAACCATCCAAGTATGGCCTTTACTCAAGCGGTCGTTTCTACTGCCACACCGCGCGGCTCCACTGGGTTCGTCATCTGCTTATGTGCTGCGCCACGTTGAACTTGTAACGCACAGCTGATCGTGCGAGTTCTTGAACGTTCAATAAACGTGCGACGACCAAAATCCTAAATTGTGACGAGCAGAAAGCAAGGGGCACCGTTCGCAGAATGCGAAAGCAACTACGACGGCTAGCAGTGCTAAAACCAACCACGAACCAAAGAGCGTCGTGACTTGTCTGGGAACAATGTGAGGCGTACTGTTCCCAGGATTCAACGCGCCGCATGCGCACTGAGCGAGAGTGAAAGAATGGAGAGGCTGGCGTCATAGGACAGTACCTGGCGGAATGTCCCGCTATGTGACGTCATTTCCTCTTTCTTCCATGTCTTAAATCATGTGACGTCGGCTATCTTGCGTAGGACAACACACACCAACGCCTAGTTTAAAAGATGCCTGCCGTGTGCACCGAGAAGCTGGTTCCGGCCCCCCTCCTCTTTCCTCCTTTCCACCACTGTCGGTTGCGAGCGCTAGTAACGGCAGCTGTTCCAAACTTGAATCACGTGCCCCTGCCTCCTCCGAGGTTATAGCGGCGTCTCTTGCAATCCCGGAGCCAGGACCCACGGCCTCTCGCCAAACCATTGGTCGAGCGCGCGCCAGCCTGGTTGACCGTCACTTCCTCCGCAACAGGAAGTACTGTCGGCTGCGAACGCCGTCTATCTCCGACTACCCCGAACCACGGGAACTTCCGCCCCAATGGAAAAACGAGCGAGAGAGAGAGAGATGGAGATTGTGGTTGTGAAGAGGAAGAGGCGCTATGACGCGGCAGGCATCTAGTAAAGGAGGCATTGCACACGCACGCACGCACAAACACGCGCACACCCTGGCGTCTTGTTGATTCCCCCTTCCTCTCAACGTACCAACGACGTCACGCGAGAGGTGTGCGGGGAGAACAAAAACCCGAAGAGACGCGTCGACGCGTCTCCGTCGTACGCCTTCTCCCCGACGGCGTGACCGGCTCGCCGCTGATCGCGACCATGGAGACGGCGCTGGTATTATTAGTTCTGGTGTCAACCGTTGGCACGTCGCTCGCGCAGGACTACGTATTCCCCCCTTTAGAAAGCCGCATCATAGACGAAATGGACCATTACTCCCAGCTCGTGAAGCATCAGGACGCTGCCATGGTGCGTACTACATTCGCGGCGCGCTTGAATCGCGTGAATCTTGCTTCGAGCAACGGTCGTGCTTTGCGGACTCGCTGCTTCTGCGAAATTTACTCAAACTGGCGTATACTGTCAGAACCGCCGGAATTTACTATAGTGTACCCACTCACATCCGCGCATACCCACAGTTTGTTGTATTTCCGCGTAAATAGTTGCCTTTTATTGTTACTCTACCCTCATAGTTAATTATCCACTCTCCCTTCCTTTTCACTCCCCTACCTCCCTGTCCGCACTGTTGACCGCCCTTGAGGTGTCAGAAGCTATAGAATTCATTCAGTGTATGCGGTAAACTGATTACGAAAACATGAATACATAAAATAGTAATGAAAGAAAAGTTACATTACCGTATCACTGAGTATAACAAACGGGTGTCTAAAGAATTACTGTGTGGTCAGCAGTAACTTACTCTCTTCCTTTTCTTTTGATGAAATGTATGGTTTGACGACATGTCATCTGGTCGGGAGGGAGACTTGATGCAAGAAAAACGAAAATTAATGGTGAACACGCCGATAAAAAAAAATAGTTCAGGATGTTTCGGCTTCCGCACAAAAGCCGAAACATCCTAAACACTTTTATTCTATAAGCCGAAACATCCTAAACACTTTTATTCTATCATTTTTTGTAGGTGTTCTTACTGTTTCTTTCGTTCAAATTCTTTTCTTGTGTTTATTATACTAGACAACCAATTGCCTTACTATTGAATTTAGCCAACGCATTTCGCAGCACATTTTATGGACGGATATTTCGAAAGCGAGATTTCTGCGAGACAGATATGACTTTGACTCGGCTTCAATTTCGCAATTTCCGTATGGGAAGCATTTGAGTACTAAAGTGAATACCTAAAAAGGTAATTGGCGAATATTTGTAATCAGCTGCCTAGACACAACGACTTGTCGTGCAAGTAACGTCCGCTCCTTCGGGTGTTACACCTGAACAGGCAAAGTCGAGGCTTGTATGAGCTAATGTTTCTTCGAGGCGCTGCATGAATTTAATTGTTACTATAATGCCTCTTACAGTATGAGTTTTTGTTCTTGCTGTTCATTTCGTGGGCGGGCCACCACCCAGTGTTATATTTATTAATTTCATTTTTTATTACTCAAATAAGTTGTGTTTCCGATTAAGTCACCTTAATCTGCAATTTTCGGAACGTAAATAAAACACGACTCGCAGTAAGCATGCACGAGTGCTTTTCCTTCTTATTATATACCGGGTGTTCTAAATTAAGCTTTACGGAATTTTTTAACATCGCCTCTGGCAGGTAGCATAATTCTTATCGTTGAGCTGGGTTATTCGAAGAGGCGGACATTAGTAGCACGAGAAATCGAAACACATATTCAACTAATTAACAAACATTGACTAATGAACTTCTTAGTTAATGACTTTACGACACATATCGAAATCTACGAATTGTAGCCGGTGAGCTAGCAAGACGCATCCACTTGAAATGAATTTCCAGGATGACACTAGTTTCGCGATATTATTCCCCAAAGTGTGGGACGAAATACATGGGCGTTCCAGTTACTTTTGTGCTTCAAGGTAACATCATTTTGGCAAAAAAAATACATAAAAGGCAAGTGGAACAAAAGTGCATTGTTACGGCGAGTTTGATGGCGCATATCTCCAAACTGGCGTCATTCTGGAAATTCATTCCAAGTGGATACGCCTGACAAGCTCACCGGCTACAATTTGTAAATTGCAACACGTGTCGCAAAGTAATTAACCAAGAAGCTAATTAGTGCATTTTTGTTAATTAGTTGAATATGTGTTTCGATCTATCGTGCTAGCAATGTACGCCTCATCGAATAACCCTGCTCAATGAAAACAATTATGCTACCTGCCACAGGCGATTTCTAAAAATGTCATAAAACTTAAAAATGAACACCCTGTATGCCAGCCACATAAACGCCCAGGATATGCCAGCCACATAAACAGTGCAGGATATAGCCGAATACCTGAAATTCATGCTTCCCATAACATCGATTTCTGCACAGTGCGAGGGAATGTGCATAATTATTAACAGCGGAGTCGTTTAAGGTCGAGGTTAATCCCAACGGAGCGATGGTTTTCGCAGTTTCGAGCGAAGTGGAGAGAGGGTGAAATGAGGAGAGGATGTGCAGAGAGAGAAAGAAAGAGATAGACAGACAGAGAGCGAGAGAAGTGAAGAAATGAATAAAACAAAATAAACTTTCTTGCCGAGGCGGGGTTCGAATCCGAAGACGAGCGTCGTAACCACTAGGCTACACACCCACGCTTGCAGAACATGCATTTATGGGAACCATATGATTCCGTTGCACCGACGATTGTAACACAACTTGCTATGGGCGAGAAAGAAAGAGAAACACAGAGAGAAATAGAGAAAGAGCGAGAGCGGCGGGATTTGAGCCCGGGTACTCACGGTCAGGAGGCGAGCGTCATACACACTACACGCTATACAGTCACGCTTGATTCATCAGATTGCACAAGCGTGGAACTGGCTTAATTTTTTTTAGAGGTTGGTGTAAGATTTGCTGTGCCAGGTTAACCTAACCGTCTCGATCGTCTTTATTCTTATACTGCCCCGCAGTGCTTTCCGCTGAACCAAACGTGGTACCTCGTCTACCGGACGAACAGGTACAACGAGATGTTCGGCGGCAACAACACGTGCGTACGTATGGGCCCGCGAGCGAGGAGTTTCATGCGAGACCTCCAGATTGACGTCAAGTTGGCGTACGCCAAGGACAAAAGAACGTGAGCTATGTGCCAACACCCTGCAGCTCGGCTGGTCGGGTGTCAACCATTTCGTATGATTTTATTTGGTCACAAGAAAGACACAGTATACCTAAACATTTCTGGGCCAATAACCGAAGCTAATAGTGGAAGCCCCCTTGATCACACACAATTGTCAGCAAAGCGCGGTACAGCGCAAGCGTCACAGTGATTATATAACACATTCGAGTAATGATTAATGTGGCCAGATCACATTTAGGCGAACAACCAAATAACATGCGTTCAAAAATACAGCGCAAATATAAACTCTAAAATTGTTCATACCAAGACAAAACAAAAATGAAGAAAAGTCACATAGACAGAAATATTACGCTTGCCATAATTAGAGTCAAGATATATGGACGCTATTAAATGATCGTTGAAACAAATGAGTGCAAACGTTTAGTGCCTCGAGCGAGCGGCAATTTTGCGTGTATTCGCGGGACTCTTTCACGCACGGAAAAACACTCTTATGTAGCACGTATTGAGCAACAGAAAGCTGTATCGGGAGTTTTTCATGTTGCTCTACAATTTTCTCATTGACACATTTATAAGTAGGACAGTACTTTTCGAGTTAGATAATCAATTACAATTACCTAATTAAATCTCAGTAACGAAAAAATTACTGGTGGCTACTCCGCTGTACTGGAAACAATACGCACTAGGTTTTTTTTTTTTTTTCGAGTAACGCAATTGCTCCTTTCTTTTTTAAATCGTGGTGCATGATAGTTGGAACACCCATATAGCCGTTATTAATTGGTCCTGTCGAAAAATGTCTTCGTGAATATATTCCTATAACGGCATACCACTCATTATAATATGTTCTAAGCTTTTTTTTTTTTTTTTTTTTGGGGGGGGGGGGATGTGCTGAAGAGCCTATTCTTAAAAATTTCTTTCCCAATATTACTATCGGATTCCTAAAATTTAAGTAATCGTATACCTCACCGAGACATGCTTTTTCATGCTTTCTTGCAGTGACATACATATCAACTTCCTAAGGAGCCATTCTACCTTGTCCGACCGAGCCAACTCTATGATAGTTAGCTATGCTGAAGGTGGTAAGTGGATTTGATTGACTGATTTTTGTGGTACGGGAAACGCTGGCAAAAGAAGACGTCCGCCACGAAGCCGGATGCTCCGTAATGTTAAATTGTTGTGCGAGTGAAAGTGGGACGATGTCTGAAGCGAATACTTACAGATATATAAGCGTGCTTTTTATCAGGGCGGCGGAACTACTTTGCAGCCTCCCCCATAACACTCCCCCCTCCACCCTAGAGATGTAAAATTTCATGAAATTTTGAGGGACGTGAAGAAAACTTGTTTCTTTCACGTTTTTTTTTCTTCAGAAAAATACGAAAAATTGAAAAAAAGACGATTGCGCACATAGCTATGACAAGGCCGACAGATTTATTTCTTTAACACTGAAAAGAATATAATTGTTACATTATTGCATCACAAAAGTCCCAGCAGAGAGCTTCCGGGTTCAAAATGTAGTCAAGGCATCGATTTCACTTCAAAGCGTCGAGACCGGCATTTGTATCAATCTGTGTCCAACTCATTACCGCTTGACAAGTCAACGCTTCGCTGTGTAGCGGACGAAGCCTTCCGGACATTGAGGTTCAAGTGCAAGCACACAAGTTTTTGCACGCGATGGTGCTTGGTGAGCACATTTCCGAACTCAGACCAGTTTCCTTCATATGCTCACAGAAGAAAGGGGAATCTGCAGTACACGACAGGGGTCTCAAGGGTTGGTTGAAGCTAAGTCCTTGCCACCACGTGGATGGACCCAGGTGCTTCGCAGACACCCAAGCTCCTCCTTTTGACCAAATTCCCTTGCAGGGTCTTTATTCCGCGACGTTGCACTTTTTTTTTTTCAATTATATTCTGGTTGAACAAGAACGAAAAAACCAACATCTTTCCGAAATTTTCAATGTTTTTTATTTTTTTTTACCGCTTGCATCTCTACCTCCCCCCCCCCCCGTCCCCCATCCACTTTCTTCTACGCGCGCTATGCGCCGTGGGACATTTCGCGGACATGAAAAGAGAAATTAAATGCCCACACAGTCTCCTAAGGCGCCTTGTAAAATACATTGCACATTGCCTACGACTTTTCTTTTTTTTTTCTTTTGCGAAATTCACTCGGAAGTGATTACGCAAAATATTCATTCTGGGTATGAGTTAAAAAAAAATATATATATATATGGGGTTTTACGTGCAAACACCACGATCTGATTATGAGGCACGCGGTAGTGGTGGATTCCGGAATAATTTGGACCACCTGGGGTTCTTTTACGTGCACCTAAATCTAAGTCCGCGGTTGTTTTCGCATTTCGCCCCCATCGAAATGTGGACGCCGTGGTCGGGATTCGATCCCGCGACCTCGTGCTTATGTGCCCAACACCACAGCTACTATATAAGCAACCACAGCGGGTGAATATGAAGTAAAGTGCATGTGTAACTGTAAAGAAATGGTTGACTCATATTCTAGTCATCCGCTTTCGAGAAATTTGACATTAAATTGATCCAGACCTCTGTGTCGTCCTAGACTGTCGACAGCAACCTTGAGGTGTGTTTCAAAATTACTGCGATTGCGTGAAAATACCGGATGCGGCAGCAACATGGCAATGCACTACACATAGTTCCATCTTCATCTCTGCGTTTAGGCAATGAAATGCAGATTTTTCCATAGCAAACATGAGATGATAGTTATTTTTGTTGCCATACATGGAGACGCAGCTTTTGGCATCTGAACGTAATATCTAAGTTCAAAAAAAAATTTTTTTTACCTTCGTAGCGTAACAGTAGACAATAAAAACTACCTTGAAGAGCGATTATGTCCCATAGCTGTATTCGTGTCTCAGGAGGATAGAGCATAGTATTTATCATTTATCCAATAACAAGTTAACTCACCACACTTCTACATTGTAATGCGTCAGGCAGCTGTGCAACGTGTATTTTGACCTCCGCTTATATTAAACTACCTGCCACCAGGCACTATATCACAAAGTTGTTCAAATGAACGATATTCTTGTACAAGAAAATTCACAAGGCGTTGACTGTCGGCGCAGTCATAAATGTGTAGGGTTACTTTCAGAACTCTCCTTAGCACCAAGAAATACATTGCTAAATAAGTTACATTTTTATAGAAAAGTGAGTGAGTGAGTGAGTGAGTGAGTGAGTGAGTGAGTGAGTGAGTGAGTGAGTGAGTGAGTGAGTGAGTGAGTGAGTGAGTGAGTGAGTGAGTGAGTGAGTGAGTGAGTGAGTGAGTGAGTGAGTGAGTGAGTGAGTGAGTGAGTGAGTGAGTGAGTGAGTGAGTGAGTGAGTGACGACAGCACACGTTTTAACTCGGCTGCAACAGAGTACCTGGAGCCGCCTGATAAGCCGACACCAACGTTTTTTATATTAGATTAAGTAATCTAAAAAAGTTGGCCGACACTGATCATGCACTGCTGAGACATAGCCTCCGATATGAGAAGGCACGCTACCCGATATCGGATGCCAATGCTGAGACACTGCGAGGGGCAATAGGTGGCGTCCAAATCCACACCCAAGTCCAAGAAGGGCAGAGAAAAATTTGGTTTATTGCGATAGCAATTATATGGACACTTCCACAGGATTTCTGCCGTCGCCGTCGCCGTCGCCGTGAGGTTCCGTATAGATAAAATCTTCGCCGCGCGCCTTATGCCCGAGCGGAAGCACGCTGTCACGGAGAGCGAACGCACTCAATCTTCCACGCGCAAGCAAGGAAGCGGGAAGCGAGCGCCGGAGGGAGCGGGGGGGGGGGGGGCGCATTTCTACTCTGCCAACAACCGTGCTCGTCGCTCGCTCCACCGTCTCTTATCTCCACACGGCTCTGACCTTTATGCGCTGTGCATTCGCCGCTCAGTTTCCGTTGAAGCGATAGACCGCACGTACCTTCGCCCGCTGCGGCGTATATGCGCTTGCTGCCAGCGTTTTGACAGTCGTTGTCTGCAGTCATTCAGTGTGCTCTATTCATGTTTGTTTGTGCGCGCTCACACCACAGTTAGTAATAGTCGGGCGCACGCTACACATGCAATGCTGCCCGGATCGGCAGTGCAGCGCTACAGGTGTGTCCCTTCGCACGCGCTGCCCACGGGCAGCGCTTCTCATCAACACCACCGTTTCACACGCGCCTTCTCGTGGTCATCGAGTCTCTCTTCATGTCGGTCTACTTACGCCGCAGCACACCTGCTTACTTAATCAGCTCATGTTTACTACAATTCATATTGCTACCAAAGCCGCTCACCTTACTTCGTATGACATTGCTGTGTTGCTATCGCATTCATTGCTTCGCCCTTAGGCCGAAACTGTGACATTTTTTAAGACTCAGGATCATGGATCAAAATAAACTGGCGGCTAAAGTGCACAAGTACCTGCACCTGAAACGCGTGGGCACAGAATAGAGAAAAAGGTCAAGAAAGTTGGCAACCAAGTACAGGGTAATCGAAAGTGTAAATAGACAACCTGGGGCCGTACTCTGAAACGTTCCACTTCGGCGAAAGTTCGCCTAGGCGACAATTTCACCAACGGCGCCCGCTGATTGGCTGTTTTAGTAAAATTGGATGAGCTGATTGGCTGGTTGATCCCGACGTCATTCAATTTTGTTCAATCAGCCAATCCGCGCGCGCCTGAAGGTGAAATCGTCGCCTAAGCGAGCTATCGCCGAAGTGGAACGTTTCAGAATAGGTTCCCTGGGGCCGTATTCACAGAATGGGAATTCTGGGATTTACAAGAATCATATTTACAAGAATGGGAAAATAAATTAAAAGGGAAAATTTGTATGATAACATAAAAGGCAGTGCCTTGCTATTAATGGTTCGAGCTGGTCGCCTAAGTACAAAAATATACGGGAGCAAATACTCGCAACAAAATGAGGCAAGTGTATGCTGCAGCAAATATCCGGAGGCCACTCAGCACATCCTAAAGGAATGCAAAGGAATTCACCCAGTGAGACCCGGAGGTAACGCACACCTTCCAGAAGCGCTAGGATTTGAAGTGAACGGAAGCGTCAGCCAATCAGCAGTCGAGATAAGCAAGGGACGTTTGGAGTAATAGTGGAGAAAAAAAAAAGCGGGAAAGCAGATTGATACGACCGGACGATATTTGTCACCACCCCACTTCAAAGGGGATGCCAATAAATGATCATCATCAGTGGTGACTCCCTGTGGATAAAGAGATGCAAATATTGAAGGCTATGCTTTAGCTGGTTGCATGCGGCGGCAGTGATTGCGGTAGCCAGAATTACGTCATAGACGTCGGGCTTTGGTCCCCACACTTCTAATCGTAAAAGAAAAAAAAAAAAAGGAAAGGAAAGGGAACGGCCTGTCTCAAGTGCGCATGGCAATAACTTTACTTTAACAATACTGATAATTTTTAACAATAATCATTTTGAGGCATCTTCAACCCGACAGGTTAACGGTTACATGTTTCTTTACCCATACATTTACCCCACAAGGAACATACAACTGGCACTTGCTGCCCACTGGGCAAGCGAAATCATTCCTTGCCGAGGATGGCTTATGTCGTTCGCATTTGTTCTCTGGTCGCTCTTGCCATTATCAAGCTTTCCATTTCTTTTTTTTTTCTTCTTTTTTTCAGAGAATACCGCGTCACAATCAGTATCTGTCCTATACTCTAATTGTGACGAGTGCATGGTGCTTAGGCATATAGGCAGTGGTAAGTAGGCATGCATAATGTGCTTACAGATTATGTATGCATATATATTGAGTGTTCTTTTTGCAACATTAACGTACTTTTTTTTTCTTTAAATCGCCTGTGGAATATAGCACTAATCTACTCACTAAGCTGGATTACTCGAGGAGGCAGACAGTGCTTACACTGAACTTCAAAAGGGATATTTGAATAATTACAAAGTTTCACTAATCAACATTTTAACTAATCACTTTAGCGCACATACTGTAATAACACAAATTGAAGTCAGTAATATTACGAGGCGCGTCCAATTGGAAGGAATTTCGAAACGCGCCAGATTTAATTGACGTAAGCGCTGCCAAACTTGACGTAAGCGCTGAAAAAGTGACTGGTTAAAAGTGACTTCTGCCAATTATTTCATAGATTTCTTTATGCCAAGTGCCTTTTGTTATTGCAAATCTCCTGTGTTCTTTTATTTCTGTATTATTATTTAGTATCACGGCCTGATGTAATTTGTTTTCTCTTCCTATGCAGCCGTACTCTATTAATCGTCATTGTTGAACTTTAGTTTACGACATGATGTCGTATTGTTATTTCTGTCCTCTTTCCTTCCCTTCTTCCTACAATTCTCTATGTTTCAGTCCCCTCCCATCCTGGTCCTCGCTTTCTTTTACTTTCTTTCAAGGGTATATATGCCAAGCATAGTAACTGCTACCTGAAAGAGGCCGGATATCCAGTTTCACGTATCGAGTAGGTGCGTGAAAAGGTCTAGACACCTTAGTCATTTCTTGCGGAATTATCATACTAAAGTTACCACCATTCCTTTACAAGCAATGACACCATTTGCAAGCTTGAATAAGAAAGTTAAGTCAGCTATGGTGCGTCTGCACTGCAGGTCTTCTAGACCGCGCGAAGACTGAGAGCGAGTCTGTTGTTGAGGGGTTACCTGCCTGGAGCCCTGTATAGCTGTATCGCTGTATAGAGACAAATTTTCCTCTGAACTTCATCTACTCGATCTTTTTAAGACCGTAAAGTACTGTTCCAAACGACAGCTGCATATTGCAGCAGAGGACAGCAGAGGGATTTGTACAGCTTAAGAAATGAGCCTGCAATTCTGAACTCCCTCAAGATTCGACTTGCTGTGCCCAGGATGAGTAGGCCACGCTTGGTGATACATTTTATGTGGGGCGAGAAGATGAGCTTGGAATAAAAGATGATTCCAGGTGGTAAGGAAAAGGGAACTCATCTGTCTTGCGTGTATATATGACATCACTTTCGTCTTTCGGCCTTTTAACACCAGTTAGTTTTGCAGCGCACCAGTTTACTTTGCGGCAAAGGCGGTATGTCTCGTTGAAGTAGAATGCCGTCTCGAAGGTAGAGAATCTCTCTGAATATCTCTATGTCGTCCGCATAAAGCAAGAAAGACCAGTCGTTTATGAACTTGGATACATCATTTACAAATAGCCAGAAGAGAAGCGGACGTAACCCTGTGGCTCACCACTGGTAACCTGCTTGAAGAGAAATGTTCGTTCGAGGTGACACAGCATATTGTCCGTCTGACAGGTAATCTTGCAGAAAAGGCATTTAAGGTGCGGAAACACCGCATTTGTAGATATTTGGGAGCAACAGGGCATGACTGCGGACAACATCAAATGCCTAGCGTAAGTTATAGTAAACAATGTCTAATTCACTCCTGTTTTGGACTGCTTCCGATGCGTAGGTCATAAATGTGACGAGGTTGGTTGTTGTTGAACAGCCCGGCATAAACCACGTTGATTAGGTATTAAGCTGTTCCGCAAGCAGCAATCAGTCATTCAATCAATCAATCAATCAATCAATCAATCAATAGTTTAGTTATTGTGCCCAGGAACAATGCTGAGGTCTGGGTACTGGTGCCCCAAAAAACAACAGAAAACGTAAAAATGTAAGAGAACTACGACTAAGAGTAAACAAAAACAAAAAATATTTACTGAAACAGTATACATGATGAACAACAATGCCTCAATAACACACAATTGAGAGACGGACAACATATAAGAAAGGAGAGAAATAATAATAATAATAATAATAATAATAATAATAATAATAATAATAATAATAATAATAATAATAATAATAATAATAATAATAATAATTTTATTGCCATATTGAGTCTGTACATTGAAATATCTGGTCTGTCAAAGCCACAGAGATGCTTACGCGACAGGAGACCGCAACATCGGCAATGAAACAATTGTGAGACATTGAACAGGATCGAAATCACTCGTCACTACCTAGTGAACGAGATCGAAGCCGAAAACAGCGTCATAATATAACAGAGGAATGAGGTAACAGTCGAAAAAAAAAGTATTACACAAGTCAAAGATGATTTAACATATTCCGTAGGGTGCGCTTTGAGGTCGCAGTGAGTATTATTATATCTTGTCGTTGAGTGCCGAAGTTGGGCGACGTTAAGGGGGACTTAGAGAACTGAAGGTTTATTTACATTATGTACAGGATTAGAACAAAGCAGATAACAGTAATAAGGTCGTCGTTACGACCGGCAGCAAATCGGACGCTGCGGCCTGTGGCAAGAAGAACGTATCCTTCTTCTCGATCTTTACCTGGCTTATAACCCCTTCAGGCTGTCGGGGTCACGTCATTTTCAGCCAATCCTCGAGTCCGTTCAGGTGTCGTCACTTTCCTCCAATCGTAGGGCCCGTGCAGGTGTCGTCATTTCCATCCAATGGGGGGGACACTCCATGGGCTCTACCCTGCGATGGCTGCCTCTTGCCTCTGATACAAAAGTTCCACGCGCGGCACACGAGGGTGGGATTGCCAACCTGTTTGACGAGTCCGATAGCATGGTCGACGCGCACCGTAATTGGAATGCGACGGAGAGTGATTGCGGTCGAAGAACTCGACCCAGGCTAGTTATTAGTCGGCATCTAACAGTATATCGTCTGGGAGTACATTGAAAATTTGGGGAACATAAAACACACCTTCTAGCTTTGCCATATCTTGTAGCGCAACGGGTTAAATATTAATATTAATAATAATAACAATTCTTTCCCTCCCGGTGCCGCAGGAAATGACCACTCCTGCAGCCTCTTTGCGCCGGCTTCTGAGGTGGCACCCGACAGGTCCCCCCGCCAACATTGCGAGTTCATCTACCTGCTGCTCTGCGGTAGTATCAGAATCAGACTTTTCGACGACTGCTGCAAGGAGGACAAGGAACCACCCCCGTACACCGACTCGCCGGAGTTTCCTAACTCCGAATGAGCTTCGGCATGCGTGCACCTCGAGGGGGAGTGCGCATGCGCGGAACGCGGAGTCGTGATTGGCCCGATACATGACGAAGTTCTCCACGACGAATGGTATATAGATTAGCAGGGCCCTTTCGAAGCAGAGTCTTTCTCCCTTAATTACTAGTATTTTTATGCGTTCCGTTTGTTCCATTGTGAAGTTGTATGTTTGATTTTATGATGCTCATAGCAATGCTGTTGTGTGCATCGGTTCCTTATATTTAACACATTGTGTGCATTGCGTACGCTACATACATATGTGTGTATATGTATTATACATATATACGTGTGCGTTTTTTATGCTTTTATTTTTTTCTTGTTTGCTACATGTGTAGCTTTTAAAGCATGCGCAGTGCAAATAAGGTGCATGCGCGAATAATAGATTCATTTTTGTTTTGCCTTTTCTTTGCAAGTCTGTACTGTCTGAGCCTGTAATTTGCCTGTTTGCTGTGTGCCTTGTACAAGGGGGCCCGAATCTCTGTCAAGCGGGAAAATTTCCGCTTCTTGTTCGGGCCTTCCTCCATTATTATTGCAATAAATTGAGGTGAGCACCGGGAACTTCGCTTCACCTAGTTATAAAATTTAAAAAATAGAAAAGAATGTCTCAAGTCTTCAATCAAATATACTTCAATACAACAAAGGAGAATGTAGCGATGCAATGGTGGAAGTCTTCCGCGAAAAAGTTGAAGTTGAAACAAAGTCCGCTGATGGCGAAAGTAAACACAAGAGTGTTTCACGCATACCTTTTGAATGAAACACGCAATTGCACACGATGATGCGCAGTCAACGTTCATCACTTACGCGGGAGTTCTTTAGAAACGAGTGGTTGCAGGACACTTGCTGCTTCGGCGGCGCAATTGTGCTTTTGATGGCCATGGAGGCCACACCTGCAGTAAGTGACAAAGGCCGATGTGGGTCAAGTCAACGGAGATCTTTGTACGAGGCGCTGCCTACGTCAGAGGCATGGATTAAGGCCGCCCGCTCGCCAACCACTACAGAGAAGCAATAAACTAATCTCTCTCCGTCTCTCTCTGAGCGAGTGCAATTCTACACATATGGAATCCAAGGACACTGAAGAGAAAGAAAAAATTCATTGAATTGTATTAGTAACCTATCTTTCTACAATACCAGGAAAGCCACTGATATCGCTGTTACCGAGGCTTGACACGCCAGAAAAGATACAAAAGGGAAACAAAGGTGGCGACAACTACTTCAAGTTCCCTCACCAGGGCATCGTGACGTCACGAATTTTGACGACGACTGCTATATGGTCTAGTTCACTTTTAACAGCCAAAAAATAGATTACACTATATTCTAAAGAGGCCAAATTAGCAAGTTCCGTGAACTTTTGCCGCGCCGTAGCTACTCATACGCAGGAAATATAGTAGGAAATTCGTGACGTCACAGACCTGCCAGAGCAGGGATTTCGGCGCGAAATTAAAAAAAAAATTTGGCCTTCACTTGCTCTTTTAGTATTCAACCTCTTACCGCGAAATGAACATAAGTAGAGTTCTGAAAGAATAGTATATCGGTCTAAGCTCATTTAGGTGTTTCTCTCTGGTGTCCCCTTTAACTTGTTCGATCTTGGGTACATATGGATATATAACATTGTCATTAACGGCGTAGGGAATTGTGTCCCCAACTTGTTTTTGCCAGTGCTGTCCGCTGGAGGCAAGGAAAAGAAAAAAAATAGGTAGTTGCTGACTTTGAAGGCGTCCGACATGGTAGGCTATTGCTCGGTACCACAGTGCCGGACGCGTACGCAACGGAGCCCGCTGTCAGCCTTCACACTTACCCGAAGGCCAAGAAGCTTTGTGTAGCTTGGATTGCGAAACTTAGAACAGGCAAGCAGCCATCGGCTACAACTCGGGTGCGTAGCAAGCACTTCCGCAAGATTTCTGCTACGGCGTTGGGGCTGCGATGTTCGGTGAGGAGGAGAAAGCGCGCACTGAGAAGCTCACCTGCGCGCGCTGCCCGGTTAATGTCATGAAGATTTGGTCTATGAACTTGATGCTAGATACTGGCATGTTCACCAGAATGGAGGGGGAATGGTAAGACTCACATTTAAAAAAGCATGGCATTTTATAATTTTTGTATAATTATTTATAATAATACATGCGGACATTCTTTGAAAAACTCCCTGTCAACTGCAACATGTAACTTAAAGTAATTAATTAAAATACTACAACAAATATGCTAACAAACAATGTGTAAGCGTGATTTATCATGCAATAAAATGTACGTCTCTTCTGTATCAACCAGAAGAATGAAGTTATCTGGCGTAGGTGATATTGTTTTAATTCTAAACGAAACATCTAGTATGCATGCGGCAGTGCCGATGGGGGTGTGGGAGAGGTTCGATTGGTCAGTGGTGTTTCTTGCAGCTTTCGTCGTAGATGGGAATTTTCGTGGCGCCGCAGAGCAGCCGGTAGATGAAGAGGCAGGCGTTGGGAGGATTTGCGACGTGCTCGCCTGTGACCATCAAACTGCACGCGGCCTCTGCAAAGAATGGGACAGAGATCAATACATTTAACCAGTGATTATCTGTAAATAGACATGCGGTGTGAAACACTGTGTACATACTCAGTTGCCATGATTCGAATACAGCACGCAGTCCTCACCTGTGTCCACCTGGTCAATAGAGATTTGACGCGCTGACTCACTTTCTGTGTGACGAAAATCCTGCTCTGACAATGATTGTCAAAGAGAATTAAGCTAAGCCTTGGGGTAATTCCGAATGCGCATCGGCTCGACGCTGTTCTTCGATTGCGTGGAATCGATGGCAGCGCCACCAAACTCCGGGAGCCGAGACAACCATGCTTTCTGATCAGGCAGCGCGCAGCGTATCAACAATCATGGCCGCTCAGATCCAGAGGAGCGCAGATCACAGAGTTTCTCACAATGGGTGTCTTCCAATTCTGGCCAGCATCGGAGACAGTCTACGTAAACAACTAGTTAAGACAGCATCAAGCTCAAGTAATGGAACGCACGGGAACGCATCTGGAACCGTCTGGAACCGGAAGAAAAAAGCTAGAAAAGAAGCGAGAATTATATACATTTTTTATTTAACTCTTTGCACGTGCAAGCCTATGAAATACACAACGTAGCTTACATTAAGAAAAGCGAGACATTCGGTGTGTTCGGGCACGCGTTTGGTGCGCCCCCTCCCTCCCCCGTGTTCACCCCTAGTAGGAGGTATAGGACGTTCAATGTACATTGGGGTGACAGTCAAAGACGCTTCATTATCGAAAAGTGTTCATTAAGCCAAACAATTAAGGCAGATGTTCACAGGGAGATGGAGACTCGAAGGGATCAACAGAGATCGAACGAGGGATTTCCAAGAGAGAACGTTTAGGCAAAGAAACTAGTCTTCGTGAGGACTAGATGTCACGTGTTTATTATTATTTTTTTAATGTTCCGCGCTATTCCGCTATGACGCCGGAAAATTACGCAGCAAAGTACGATGTACGAAGGTGCTACATGTTTCCTAGAACACTGTACAACTTTCTCATCGGAAGCTTTGCTCTAAAGTTAATACTTGCGAATTTAATTACTAATCTTGGCTAATTGTGCAATTAAGAAAGTACCAAAAATTGTGCGACTTGCTCCATACGATAGCCAACAGCATGCATTTGCTCACATCCTCCTACAGTGCTTCGGCATATTTTTAAACCTTGACTAAGGTTAATCGGGGCACCCTGTACATCTTGGTTATCAAGACAGTAGAAGCGTCACTTTTTCCCAGCGTTGGTTGTTGTAATTTGTGAATTACGTTCGGATGTCAAAAAGCACATGTCCTCTGAGACTTACTTCCTGCGTATGGATGTCTGAGGATCTTGCAGGAGTTGCACTCGACGTAATCAATCGGCAGGTCAAGCTCCACCTGGGCTCCTACGGGACACACACAGAGGTACGTTGAAGCGGAAAGTTTCAAGAATAAAAAAAAAGAAGGAAAAAAAATAAAGACAAAGTGAAAGAACTTGATAAAAACTTGTCCTTTAAGCCACCACACAACAGACTATTGTCGACAAGGCTCCCGTGTGGGGGACGAAACCTCAAGGTTTTACTCGTTTCTTCATCTCAAGCCCACGAATACAAGCAAGATTGCCGCGCGACTGGCCGTTCGTGCATGCACTCTGCGTGTATTCGCGGGCATCTTCCACGCTCGGACAAACACTTTTATGTAGCACGCATTGAGCAACAGAAAGCTATATCGAGAGTTTCCCGTGTGCTCTACAATTTTCTCAATGACACTTTCCATGTAATTCTTATATTTGAGAAGTTGAGTAATTAAGACTAATTAATCTAATTAGGCGGAATGCAAAAAAATAATCTGTCTATCTCCAAGCGACGGCAAACAGCATTACCTTGGTTCTGTCCAGCTACGTAGCATGTGCATATTTTACAACGAAGCTGTATATGGCTAGGCGAAACCAAAATCCGTCTGCCCGATGTGCGCACAAACTATCATCATCAGCCATGGCTCGAGCGTCGTCGTCGTCTTCTTCCACAGCTGGCTCCGTTGCCGCTCATCATTCCAGCGTAAAATTTCACTTCTCGTCTGTCGTCGTAATGGGCAGGCCACGTTTACGGGGGTAGGGAACAATTGCTTAAGGGAGTATGAGCCATTCATTGTCTTACGTGACGGGACAGATTTAATTTTGAAGCAATTTAATTTTGAATAATCGCTAGCGGCAATAGCGGGCGGATGCTGCTAACCACGCCGCCGAGCAAACTCGAGACATCGAACGCAAGCGAACAACGGCGGACTGCGGGGCATACCGTCAGTGACGTCGTTCTCTCCGCCGCAGCCGAACGTGCGTGTAACCTCATTAAAAAAAACACGAAGACGTAACCAACAATTGAGAAAGACTTTAATGAACCGTCGGGATTAACTCAGTGAAACACCGGGGCCAGCACGTTTCAGCTTCGCTGGTTAACCATCTGTACGGAGTGCTCGGGCAGCGACTTTTTTTAAAGTTTGGCCCAAGTTAAGTGAAACGACCCTAGAGTCCGACGTACACTTGCGACCAGTATGACAGAGAACACGTACCTTGTACCCAAGGATGGGACCGTTCGGCACGTGCGACCTTGAAGGTCACGTGTAACTGTTAAGCAGTTAGCGAATATTTTTCGCCTTTATCATCGGTATAGATACTGAATAAATATATATAGACTACAGCATATATTCAATAAATCTCTAGATGTTTACTGTCGTTTTGCTCACGCGAATGCACGGCTTTTGATTGTTTTGAAATAACAAAGAGTTATAGCGACGGGCAAAGCTTACCTCCAGTCGGCGATACCCGGAGGGCATTTTGGTGTCGATAACCAGCAGTGGGAACCAGCCGAACGCTCAGGTCTCTGGGGAACAAAAAGAAATCAAGAAGCAAATTACTGAGTAATCTGTAGCAATAAAAACGTTCGATCCTCTCTTCAGTTTTGAGCATTGCGAATTCCTGATCGTTATTGTTACATCCCAGTTGTGCCATTATCTATAAACGTATCTTCGATTTGTTAATATCCTTGTAAGTGATTACTCCACGTATGCTAACAGAAGTTTTCACGTGATGACTTTGGCGATGTTTGTTTTCTATCGCAGACTTCGCGGCGCGCGCCGTCACTCTACTTCACGCGATTTTTTTTTATTATTCTCAAGCTCCTCACGGTAATATCTGGTATGTGATATCACTTAGGAAATTTTATAACTCGATCACCTCATACTGAGAAAATCGCATTGGACTAACTTCTTCGTGTTGCTCCAGGGGTTCTCGTTGACGCGAGTACATGCTCTATTTGCTCGTAGTTTTTTAAAATATTATACACGTGACTGACAGCTCCGCCTCTGGTACTGTTACTGCTGTAAGAACATCAGATGTATCAGGCTTGAGTCAACGTTTCGACACGCATACTTATCTTCGTCAAGTCGATGAAAAGTCACTGACGAAGACAAGTCGCATTCTCGAAACGTTGGCTCCAAATCAAATCAAATTTATTTCCGCGTAAATACAAAATACATATGTTGGAGGCAGATAAAGAAAGGCATGAAGTCGTGACGGGTTCTATAGACTGTGTACCCTTAATGCGTAACCTTCCAGCTTACTTGCGACATAAATCAGTAAAATATAAATAACATATCACACTTACACGAAGCAATCAATAGCTTTTGTGAATTAACAAGCAACATCCACGCAATGCACAACTTTAATAAAAAAAAGAAAGAAAATGGTTTCAGACTGAAACATTCCTTGTGCGGTCACTGCTGACCACTGAAAATCTCCATCATCTAGCAACATCTATCTCGTCCGGGTTACTGCTTGTAAGGATTCATTTGAACTCACTTGATCGTTTCGTTCGTTCAACAATCCATCGGTTGTGAAGAGGCCGGCGACATATTGGTAGTAATCATTTCCAATCTCAAGAAAAACCAGTAAATCGTTAAGCAATTCTATCACAGTGGTAATGTCTAAACTGTAGCCACATCATTATTTATCCCATTAATGATTGAATCGGCTTATGGCAGCTGTGTCGCCGGCTATCCCGAGATATTTGCATACGTAAACAGGAAAGAGAGGCGAGAGAATGTGGACTAGCCAAAGAATGAAAACAGCTGACTGCCGTCATTTCTCGCGGCTGTTTACTTCGTGATATCATTCCACGGACTCGCTAAACATTCTGAAATAGCTTCGTCTTACACATACACCTATGTATTGAGCAACAACTTGCGTATATTACTGTTTGTTTATTTGTATTCCTAATCATTTCTTGTAGCCGAAACTTTGTAAGCGTCCCACAGAGCGTCGATAAAAAGTTATTCGATTCCCGTTCGCAAAGCAACCTTTTAAACAGTAGCAGAGGAAGAAAGATGTAGTTTATTGAATTTATGCATTGGGTTTCTTAAGTGGACAAATAAACGTGTTCTGCTGTTGTTTATTAGAAGCTTTGAGTCTTGAGGCTCGAGCTATACCGTCTGCACGCATCAAATATTTCTATATTTTGGGAATAGCTGTAAAAAAAGCCTTATTTCCGGGCCTCTCACAGAATTAACTAACGGGTTCGTTTCGAAAAGAACTAGCACACCGGACTGTATGAATTCAACAATCATCGAACAAAGACACCTCGTAAATCTCGTGTTTCTTATAAATTCAGCTGTCCTCACGCTACACTTGAGTGACTGTAATGCGATAGCATTATGGCGTCTTATCCTGCAATGATTACCCAGCGACAAACATATTAACATTCTTCCCCTCCTATACAATTATGCGCGAGCAAAGACAATCCGATGATCCGATGAAGCTGCCTAAAAACTCTTTAAGACCTTATTCTACTGCTTATCTTATCCTCACGACTTAACGGTCTCTATGACTTTATTGATTCTGTGCTTACGATGCATCGTCTAGTATATACATAGCTACCACAGTGATTATTACGCAGCTCTCTCTATCTTTCCTCCCACTCTCTTTCTCTTTTTTATCCCCCTACCCCTTACCCTTGTGCAGGATAGCCAACCGGAACTACCTCTGCTTAACCTCCCTGTCTTTCAATGCATCCTTTATCTCCCTCTCTCTCTCTCTGTCGCTGGTCCAGCAGTAACACAACAGCACAGCGACTGCAGTTCGACGCGCTAAGCGCATGTAATGTGTCTCACACTCTCAGCTGCTCGCTTTTAAAACATGATGGCGATACCAGACCTATTTTGTCATTCTTGGTGTCTCCATCGCATTGCAGCTCTTGCGAAAACGCATATCGCGCACTCGTATGAGGATCAGCCCACCCACGTCTTTGGTCACACTGCCTTCTGTATTGGGCCGCAGGGAATTTTGCGTGGGCATCACCAAAGAAGGCCAGTGACTGTTCTATATGAGGCTATCACAATAAAAGATGCGCGCACATCTTGAAACCTTGGCGACTACATAAGCCACATATGATCGAGCACCGCTTTGTCAGCGGTGCTCACTACCTGAAGATAGATCCCTAAAAATACGATGTTTTATAAGTTACGAGTTATCACAAGGCTTGTATTGAACTATTTCTAGCGTGAGTCGGCGATCAGCAGAGAAGCACTTTCTATTATTTTTTTTTCGGGGACGTTCTACATGCCTACACTGACCAAATAACGCTCCCATTATCTCTAAACTTCAGCGCTTCCGGAACGTCGACGTTCCTAATACAGTTTTGGCTGGATGAATATATTCGCATTCGATGTCGCTCTTCATGAGTGACACTTGTCGTCACCCCGATACAAAGCGGAAGCATCGAAGTGCCTATCTATCAATATGTAAAATGATGGCAGATGCTCACAGGCTGTCGTGGTCGCCGAACTCGACCTTGACGTGCGTAGCGTTGTCGACGTACGGGACGTCCGTAGCGCTGACTCGAACGCACTTCGCATCCACGCCGAAGAAAGGATCCGCTTCGTAGTTACGGTACACCATGAACCACGGCTGCTTCAATGGGAAACACTGCGGGCAGTAGGTGGGGGATAACGTTTCGTCACCGGTAGGGCGGCGCAAAGGAAGAAGGTTCAAAGCACACAGATAGGTATTTATTTGGTGTTCGAAGGTCACTCACCTCGACACAGCACCGTAATATCTTTTCGTAATTTTACCCTTCGTGTAAATAAACAGTGTTAGATTGCAGCGAACAACACAGCAAAGGTGAAAACAGAAAGGCTTATGCTGCTGTCACCGCAAGTGACCTGCCGGACTGTGAGTTGCGTCACTAAAGTCACACCATTTCAAGGCTAGGTGCTCGGGACACGTCACTGTGCACACATTTAAAACAGTTGTTATGCCGACGATGCTTTTTTGAAGTTATTACCATATGAGGTCTCCAAAACGAATCGAAATACTCGCATACCTATATAACCCTTACTATTGCTTCTTTCTTTCTTCTGTTCTTTCTTTTTACACTAAACGGTACGCCTATTGTTTTCCTTCTGCCACTCGTTACGTGGCCTTATATGTAACTTTAGCTTAAGTTTATTTGTTATCCACCAAGTTCTGACCCCATTGAACAATACATTTCAAGGATGGCGGTTTAGGCTGCCGTCCATGACTTAAAAGCTCATTTCGAATAATCTCCAACCCGTTTTTAATCACGCGCAGATTCTCTTCTTATAGTTTGCGTCTCCCGTGACTACTTGACCAAGATACACACACACCCTTTCTCGAATTCAAGCGGACGCTTATGCATTTGAAACGCGACTCCTCTGTCACGCGCACTGCCAGGCATACCCGCGGTGAGAGTGATAGCTTAACTGACGCTCCGCAACTCACTTTGCCGTCGTCCTGAAATTCTCCCAGCTCGGGATCTCTCACGTTGACCTGCGCTCGGACGCCCAAGAGCGCGCAGCAGGTCGCCGACAGGACCAGGATCCTCCAGCACATGGTGATCAAGAGGGAGTGCTGTTTTTCGCTCCAGGGTATACCGGGGCAGAATCGCCTCGGCAGCCGTTTTTATTTCCTCCTTACTTCACTGCGTTTATCCACAACGCATACGCAAAGGACACGTGCAGAAACAGGTTGAGGAAAAGCTGGAGAGACTCGAATAACGCGAAGCTCTCTCGATGCGATAGCAGTGACCCTCCACGTGAATATAGAAAAGGCGCCGCAGGGAAGTGCTCGGTATAACCACGCTAGGAGACAATCGTCAAGGTCTCGTCCGCTGCGGAATAAGCACCGCTTGTGTGTCAATTTGTGCGCCGACGCGGCCGTCTTTATGTCGTTTCGAAATAATACAAACACACTCACGCGGCGTTGTTTGCTTGACTTTAGGCAGTGTTCGCCAAGGCCATTACCGCCCGCTTTTTTTTTTTTTTTTTTTTCCGGAGAGGACTAACAGGCCGTTTGCATTTTCTAGCGTATACTTCTTTTGTCTTGTTGCTACCGGCAAGACGGCGCTTTATCGAGGCGCTCGAAAAGTGTGCCAAGTGCACGCGCACGGTAGCTATATATGTACGCACTGTGGCCGCGCAATCGGCCGGCGCGTTTGCGCTACCTTTAGGCTTGGAAGCCTGCCGCTCTTACAACTTTTTGTCCTTGTCGGTGTTCCGGTGGCTTGTCGGACGCGGGGTGTGGAAAGGGTGATGGTGCTGTCGTTTTGGGCCCTAACCTTGTTCTCTTCTTAAAATCGTTATCCTCGTGCAACGCAATACCTGTCCGTGGTACTTGCGTATAGCAACGTCGGATTGTGGTACGTCCGATGGCGGCGTTCAAAGGGGGAATCGAAAGTATGCCGAAGAAAAAAAATGCTGTCCGCAAGGACTAACTAAGGAACAAACACTAACTTTCAACTGAAATGACACGCTGCGTCTTTCCTTGAGTAAGTAATAAACAAACTATAGCCCAGCAACAAAGGGCATTCAAGAATCGAAAGTACTCTTATGAGTCTTAATCACATTGTCAATGATTGAAGTGTTAGAACCATTCGCCTTAAGCTGCCACACCTTACTTAGCGCAAAGCATGCAGACACGAAGCAACCCAAAATTACGCAAAACGCTTTTAACGTATGACTATATACTTAAAGATGGATTTCAACTACCTTAGATACTTTATTATGCGAGAACTATTGCTAAATTGTGGCGTCTTCGTTGCTTTCATTGGGCTTATTCCTGAACTTCGGGCATTTTCTCAGAAGTGAGTAGCAATCAGGACCTCGACAGTTTACGCATTCAATAAGTGTGGTACCTCTATGATGGAAACCTAAGTTTAGTATATAGCTCTTACTTCGCTCATTTTATGAATCTCGTGCCTTTGACGCTTTCATAAGATCTTGATAGATACCCACGTGATTTCAGCATAATTTATGCAATCAAGCCTTCCAGACGTGCAACATTTCTCTAAGAAATCAGCAACGATGTGCGAGCACTTGTATCCGGCAGCGTGGGTTATAGGGAGCGAAGCTAGTCATAATCACACTTTCTTGTGAGACATCCCGATATATTATTGCAACTAAAATAAAGATGTTGATAGTGGCAGGACGCCATGAGACATACGATTTTCCAGGGTCGTTCCTGTCCATGAACTGACAGGCGCGGCCGTGCTCTTTGCCGTATATATCTACAGTTAATGACGCACGCGCCGCATCTCAAGGAGTCGTAAAAATCCTCATGGTGCTCGCATGCTGCTTGTGATTTTGTTGACATCGGCATTGGAACCAAAGAGGCCTGCACTATACTTACTGCTTGCATGCTATGATCTTTTGCTGTAATTGTGGCAGTTAGTTGGGCCTTGGACCTCGAAGAAAGCGTGGCCGCAATATCGCTGCACAGCCTCCAAGGTCGCTGTATTATCAATCATAGAGTTTCTCACTATAACACCTAGATGGTAATCTGGCGCCACCGTCTATGCGAGTTTCTTAAAGGGCGCTCAGCCATCATGGGAATGACGGGGTATGTGTCTGCGAGGCTTGTGTTGGCTGGTGATGAACGAGGCTTCGTCTAAAACGTGGATATGGCTACACAAATAATGCGTTCCTAAAATAAAATGTACATGAAATGCTTTCATTCACCCATATTACTTCTCTCAATAAAGTTATACTCACCTACAATGCAGAATCAAGCGAAGAAAAGCAAGAACAGACGACAAGTTGTTCCAAGGCGAGCTAGAATCTTGCCGTCTGTCCTCCAACTTTAGCGGCCAGCTGATCCTTTTTACATTTAATATAATTGTACATTCAATAATGAGTCCTCAAAATTAAATAAAACATGTTTTTGTGTAACAATAAAGCTATAGCAGGGTTTTACGTACTGTTTTAGTATGAAAATAATCATTGTGACAGAGGGAACGGCGCTAGCCAGGCGCGCCTTCAAGGCGTATGGCTCTCCGAGAACGATGCCAATTCGAAGTCACAATATACCGGCATTCCCATGCACACCACAGCGCAGCAGCGCCAGATTTCCCTCTATGTATACTAGTGAGAAACTCTATGTTCTCAATACTACGAATTTCACTACCTCCGAGGTTTGACGCCATCATTCAGTAAGCACACAGTGTGACGCGGGCACACTATTATTTTCAGAGTGAACACACAATTGCCATGCATAAAGAAATGCACCCTGACGGGGCGAAATATATTTATTATAAGAAAAAGGCAGAGGGGATTGGCCTGAATAAATTAGCGTGTAATTATAGCCAGCTGCTCGGGGTAATGATTAAGCGGAGATGTGCACCAAAAAGAAAAGGAGAGAAAGACGATGATGACGTTTAACGCTCTGTCTAGACTGTTTCTTCTTGTGTATTGTCTTTTGTTTTGCGCATATGCTTCAGCCTTTTAAAATGCACCAACTAGCCGAAGTGTCTTCGTTACGTAGGAGAGAGAAGCTGTCGCACTGAGTCAACAGGCAGAACTTCGTGTAGGAAGCCTCAACAATTTCTTACAAATTTACGCTGGACAAAAGGCCCACGCGAATGCTTTTTTTCGTAGTCCATACGAATAATTTATTAATGTTTGTTTTACTCTTGCCACTGAGCCTTACCACATAAGATTCGTATGTATTCTTGTTGGGTAATCTGCGTGTTGTCGATTAACACTAATATTTGGGAAGTCCCTGGCATTGAAAGATTATATTACAGCTTTGGCCTTCTGAAAAAAAAGTCTGATTTCTGCAATGGCGTGACTTACGCGACATCCTTACATATGTATGCGAGGTACATGAGCCATCCAGAAGTCGTTGCGCACGTTGACGAAATTGAAGAGTGTCGCACTTCGGGATCGAAGTTTCAGCTGGCGAGTACTTAATTTCAAATCCGAATTTAGACTTTTTTTTTTTTTTTGCAAAGAGGGTTTCACGAATGTAGCCTCGCATATAAAACAGTCGGCGCGCCCGTCGCATACACTCGAATTGACTATTTTAACTGATTCAGGCAGCTTACTTTTACGCGAGAATTTAAACCAGTCAAAAGACGAAAGACAGAGAAGAGACGCTGGCACGCACAACCACTGGAGATTATGTACCAACTGACCCAGATCGCAACTTTACCTTTACGTCTTTCAACAGTAAGTTATTGCCTACAGTGAAGAACTGACACTTTTACATTCGCTGATTTCAGTATACGACTGGGCAGGGACTAGACATGGGAAAAGCAGGCTATTTCCTCTTTTGTTGATGTTGCTCTCGTGGCAAGCAAGATGCAGGAGCGAGGTAAACTGCGAAAATACTATAAGCGGGTACGCGTCCGACCAGTGAAACAGTCTTTACGAGTCTGGCACTTTGACTTTGACCTCAATGTACTGCCACATGGATCAGGATTTCTGGTGTACACGGAAGCTTACGTCGCACGAAAGGTTGCGCGATTTTTATCACACGTCCTTGTTGTTCGCGAGAGCCTGCGCAGTTCGCTTACAGCGTGCGCACCCAACCGCAGCGGCGTACATATTTCGCGCCACTAGAAGAATTTTGTAAGTATATAACGCGCGCGTTTGGTGCTATAATTGGTTTATTAAGTAACGGATTCAACAGAAGATCTGTGCGGATTTGAAAAGTGAAATAGAGCCTGCAAGCTCCGGAAAATGCCGCAGCTCTAAACGCACGAAAGCAATACAGTTTACAAATGATAAACTTATACATTATTATCGAGACCAACATGAACAATGGTTTATACCTGCTCGTTGTAACAGCGCTGGTTGCAAACACATATTCCGTAGTATTTAAAACTGCAATTCTGTCTTTACTGCGACAGTTTTTTGACCCGTTATGCGCGTCTTCTTTTTTTTTTCGGTTCCTGCATTCCAGCCGACTCCTTTTTTGTATTATTTTTGTTTTCTGCCTCGTCAAATTTCAAGCGTTCCTTTCTCATAAGCCACGCAGCTGTGCGACCTGTACGTAGTGTATGTGACAGTGCACTTGTATCTGTCGGGTACACATCGCATCATTTGTGCCGTTCTCTCGTTCGCATCAGATTACGTCAAACATTACAATGTGTGCACCGTTCCTAAAATAGCGCAAGCAAAGTGTTTTCAATTTCGCAAAGAGCACTGCGGTGTTTAGCTCCGTCTCTGTGTGTTTCGCAGTCCTACGTTTAGCTCAACCCGCACGATATATGCGCCACCTTCGAAAACAGCCAGAACAACGAACGTCTCAGAAATTTGCCTGAACGTCGGCTCGTCTGCTTGGTGTGCTCGAAAGGTTTTGGAGCTGAGGGACATGGCCGGACCCGGCAGTAAGTGTTATTGCATTGCAGTGTAAGTGTGAAGGGGTAAATTCAACTGAAAAATTCAACACTTGGTCGTAATTGAGGCCCTTCGTGAGAAAACTATAATATGCTAGGAAAACAGCTACTTAAATTTCATACAAAAAAAGGGAGGAAACGCCATGCGAAGGGTTTGTGGAAAGAATACATTCACGCCTCGTAACGTGGCTCAGGACTGCACCGCTTTTAATAAGATCATTCGATCCACTGCATCACACTGTAGTGCGACCTAGCCGAATTACAATTCATTTGCCTGCGATGCTGTCAGTGGGACTAGGTTTCTAATAAGCACATTGAACGCTGATAAATCCCTGATTGCAGTTGCTTGATGTCTTTCCTGGAGATTGGCTAGCGTTCAATATAGTTCGAAGGGGGTGACATAGTCACATTAATGGCATCGCTAAAAATCGGATCGTAATTCTGCAGGTTCACACGAATATGGCACTGCATTTTGTTTTCTAATGAAAACGAATCCTAAGGGCCCGTTGCTCATAATACACTAATTTCATATCAAAGGGGAGGGGGGGGGAATAAAGAGGGAAGGCAGGTAATTTCAAATCAGAGCATAGAAAGCATCGATGCGCCGCTGCTCTTACACTGAAATAGGTGATTTTAAATACTAGTAATGGTGCGAACTTTGCTTTCTCAATAGTTTGGGGGTAATGGAGTTTATAACTCGTGTATAAAAAATAATTCAATTAATTATTAAAATGTATAGGTAATACTGAAAATGAGTACGCATAAGTCCTGTGTTTTTGTTTTGGTTTTCTTAGTCTTAGCTCAGAAGCACTCAATGATACCTGGAAAAACGGTCGTTGGAATATAAAAAAAGCAGGCTACTTATGATGAAATGATGGTCACGATTATGATGGTTACGATTATAGAATTACATTAAACATGTGTGCATCACTGTTGGTTGCTAATTTACGCTCCTATCTTCGTAGGTGTCCGTATGGTGGCTAAACCGCCGACGCCAAGTTTCTTCTGGTACACGGTGATACCGCTCGTCCTGATGCTGAGCACGCCTATCACACTAATGTGCGCCATCTCCTTCGTGATCACTCACAAGTCGTCTCCCTCCCTCGCCCTCGGCTCAGGATTCGGACAATTTGTTTACAGCGCATGCACTGACCAAGGCTTCGGTACGTTAGAGGCTTGGGCATTCGCGGTCACCTTCACGCTCTACAGCGCCCTCTCGATCCAGCTACTGGCCGGCAAGGCGTACCACGGCCCACCGACGTCCTCGGGGTTCAGGCCGGTCTACCGAAACTCGGGATTCACGTACTACGTCCTGTCAATGTTAATCGCCGGCTACTTCCTGATCGAGAAAGACTTGCCGGGATACCGAATCTACAGGGGCATACCATCTTTGGTTGTGGTGCTGACGATCGAGGGTGTTATCGTTTCGGTGCTCCTTTACGTGAAAGGATTGACGAGTCCCTCTCCAGGAGAACACGGTGCCTCCGGCAGCGCCGTGTTCGATTTCTACTGGGGACTCGAGCTGTACCCTCGCATAGGCAAGAAGTTCGACGTCAAGCTGTGGACGAACAGCCGATTCGGGATGATGTTGTGGCAACTTCTCGTGCTGGTCAGCTGGAAGGCTCAGGTGGAGACCACGGGCTGGAATTGGGCGATGGCAGTGATGTCTTCCTGCAGACTGCGCATGCGGCGAAGTTCTTCTGGCGAGAGGAGTCTTACATGCAGTTCACGGACGTCGTAGTAGACAGATCAGGCGAGTGGTAACACCGGTTTTGTGTCCGGAGCTTGACGTAGAGCCGTGGCAAAGGAGAAAGTGTATGTGTCTTGGTCGGAATACCGTGATAGCACACTGGCTTTGCATTAGTCAGCCGTGCTACTTATCCGTAAAGTATAAGAGCTCGTCACGGGGCTCATAATTTAAGAAACTAAGTTAACACACTTTGGGCGAAGGCAACACAGTAAATATACGCTCTAAATTAGTTTACTGCAGATCTCGCGAAAATAAACTGATTGCCTTAGAAGCATCTAACAACATTCACCACATTAAAATATACTCAGGAAGCAAAATCACTGGGGCTGTGAGATGTTTGCCTTCCGTGCCATATGTTATATACACGAGGAGCAGCATTTATAGCCTAACGTGTCCAAAAATGGTCCAAGAGCATTAAAGAAATAAACATTTGTGAAGGTAACTTATACGAAAGTGCTAGCCACCGAATGCAAAAGCAATAAGAGATATGTTTATTTTTGAAACGTTCCCCATTCAAAGTGCACCGGCCGGCCTTTTAACCAACATGTCATGGATATTAGATTTCAGTGCAATTATTAGCATGAATTTCTCATAAGAAACAGGCATCTTAAAGCGTATGGAAAGTCAAACGTGGAACACGAGGTCTACGAAATGATCACCTCGAAAGAAAATTTTTGCTTCCCGAGTTTGGAATGTCGAAGCTCTTCTCCACAAGCGAGTTCAACTGACAACGTCATTTGCACCTGATTTGTACGCGTTTATCACTTCTCTTACGCAGGATACCACTTATCTTGGGGCTTTATCGCCTTCATGGGCCCGATATACGCAATTCCGAACTTCTACATGGTGGAGCACTGCCCAGACATGAGCTTGGTCCTGGCAATTTTCATAACGGCCCTGGGACTGGTTCTGAGCCTGTTGACCAACTGGTGCAACCGCCAGAAACAGCTGGTCAGGGATGGGCAGGGCAATTGCTCCACCTTGCGTTCTCCAGCGATGGTAATCAGGGCAACGTACCAGGACAGCACTGGCAAAGAAAAGACCGATCTGCTGCTGCTGTCAGGATTTTGGTCGTTTTGTCGTCGACCCGACTACGTTCTCGAGATCCTCACTCACTTGTGCTGGGTGCTGCCAGCGGGAGGACAAAGCGTGGTACCATATTTGTGCACCATCTTTCACGCGTGCCTGCTGGTGCACACGACGTACCGGTTCGAGAAACTGTGCGCGGAGAAATACGGCGAGCACTGGAAGAAATATTGCTCGGTCGTCAAGTACAGAATGATACCTTACATATACTAAACTATCAATGCTTATGAAATGTTGGTTTATGTTTTTGATTTACGCCTGATTTCATGAAAGTAGTAGTGGAACGTTTTTTTCAAGTTCGTCCATGTTTTAATATAGCGGCTGCTATCTTTCTTTCCTTGCTATTTTAATCATTTGCAAAAGCAATGTGTTGCTGCTTGTTATACACACTGTGTTCTATCCGCAATATTTCCTTTGTGTTTAAAGTTTGACACTTTTGTGTCTATACTTTGAGTTTCTATCCTTTATGTAGAGTATTGTCAACCTCCCCGTATGCCCACCATCTTTTACCATTAATATTTCTGTTGCGGTCAAGATTTGACACCAGTTTCTTGTTTTCTCTGCGTTGTTACATGCTTTTAAATGGCAAATAATCGGGCCCCCTGGATGGCCTTATTCTCCTCGCTCATCATACGTGTATGTATGCTTTATGCATCCGGCATCTAATTAATTTTGTAATTATCACACGTCAAACTTCATTGCTAGGGTGCAAAAAATGCTTATGGTCAATTTTCACGGGTTAAATGAGCATTGTACGTTGTATCCAGACAAAAGAAACTGGAAGGAATACGCCGAGAGAACGAGCTCTATATCAAGGATGAAGAGCTCCCAGCTACCTGTACATTTGGACTAGGATGGCAACGTCCTAAACTACGTATTTATAGCACAGGCAACACAAGTGTAGATTTTGACTGAGAAAGGAAGCGCCAAATGATAAACACTGAGTTCGTCAAAAGCATTAAAGCCAAGCGCCACTTGGACGACTTGCGCAATCCGCAGCTTCAAACTCTGCATTCCACAATGTACGATACACAAAAAATAACAGGTACATCAACTAAACTTCAAATAGGACAGAACGTAAGAGCAAATCACAATATATAGGGACAGCCTGTCAAATATACAATTCACACTAATCCAAGCTAGAGAAATGAACAATGACTGGGAAAAGTTCTAGGTAAATTCTGCGCAAAAAAAAAAGAGAACATTCCGTAGGAGAACCAAACAAACTAGAAATTAACTCGAACTCGCCGATAAAGTCGCTTGAGGTCTACTCAGCCTTATGGCTGCCGCTGGTTGTAGTCGTTGCTATTTTTAAGTTACCCGTTCGTTGTCTTCACCGGGCGTTCGGAATCTCCAATCAGAGTTCGTTCCTTCAAAAAGGTCTGAAAAGAGGTTTGTTGGAGATCCATCTTACGACTTACTAATCGAAGCTACAAAGGTAACGGACGGTTGCGAGAGCTCATGTGCGCCCCTTTTCATTGTATTTCTGTGTATGAGTACTCATTTCTCTTTTTGGGCTTATGAATTATCGTTTTAGCGCTCACGGATGACACGCCTTTTACATTCCCTGTCTAAGCATTATACGTACGAAATAAAGACATAATTACCTTCCATATCTTTCACACTGTGGGGCTCTAGCCATTATTTTCCAAATTTGCTTTTTTTAGTGCGTAAGCATTCTTTGGCGTGTACCCCAGCCCCTTCACGCAAAAAAGTGTAATGCCTTGTATCTGCACAAACATGCGTAATTTGCAAATTTGACATTTAATCATTATAATAGTGTAAATGTAGGTGACCGGTGGCTTTATAAGCAATAAGAACCAATAAAAAAATGGATCACAGAGAATGCCCGTAGGGATACAAAGGGCTTCATAGAAAACGCATGGGGAAGCTTGTAGTAGAAGTGGGCCAAATGAAATTTGGGGGTGGGTCAACTTGAATATTAGGGTTGGGTCAAATTGAAGTTCGGAATGAGACATCTGAAATTTGGGGGTGTGCCAACTTGAAATTGGGGGTGGGTCCACTTAAATTTGCGGGTAGGCCAACTTGAAATTTTTGGGTGGGCCAACCTAAATTTGGGGATGGGCCAACTTGAAATTTTGGGGTCTGCCAACTGCAATTTGAGGTTCGGCCAACTTGAAATTTGGACGTGGTCCAACTTAAATTTGTGCATGGGCCAACTTGAATTTGGGGTGGGCCAACTTAAATTTGGGGGTGGGTCAGCTTTATATTTGGGGGTGTGCCATCTTAAGTTTGGGAGGTGGGCCAACTGAAATTTGGGGGTATGCTTCCGCATACTTAGACAACTCTAGTGGAATTTCTGCATTTCGTTTTCTCTGTAAAAGTCTACTAGAAGTCACGTGCACATAAATGTATCACAGCCGGGATGCGAATACTGTACCACTTCTGGCCTGCAATTTACAATTGAAACTCGCCATTGGTTTATGTTCTATTATTTCACCCTGAAAGTAAACGTGTGCGAAGCACGCCGTTTAAACACGCTTCCATTCCCCGATTTTCATTTCGCGTGGGAAGCAATTCGCTGGAGGCCATGCTGCGCACGATAAATGACATTTCACATAAGTGGTTGAGGCAAACTTCATGTTCATTTCAGGGTTGCCATGCCCGGAATTATGTTTGGTATACGACCTGAGGTAAACAAGGTAACAGGCTATGACCAATATACTGGCTTTAATCTCGCTAAATAAAACAATAAACACAAATATCACACACGGGGGTTTGGTACACTCCAGCATTTCCTAATCGAGGACTCATTTCGTGTGCTGCTGTCCGCGCAATACGCAAAGTTGAGTACCCGTGTCGTTAAGACGCACGGTGAAGATTTCAACCTCCACGCGCAATAGCATGCCTAAACAACGACACTTTGCGCCGGTGCTATAAAGCCGAGCATTGCCGGATTGCAAAATGTGAGCCGTATTGCACATGGCCAAATAACCGTGTTGCAAATGACAAATGGGAGCCAGGCTAGCATTTTGCTCATGCAATAACGGCCTGCTTCCGGTTATGGGCGAATAAATGAAAAAAAAAAATACACTCAGTCGCTTCTCGAAATAGAGATCGAACCTTCAACGTTTCGATTATAGAAACTGCACTCGTCTTTTTGGGTCGTTTTTTTTTTCAGAATCGATGTGAGAAATTGCGCATGCTGCCATTTCACCACCCGATTCTTATAGCAAGTACTGGTTTCCCGGTAAGTGCGTAGTTGTTCTTTCCGCTTCAGCAAATGCAGTTACGTGCTGTCGTTACTCGTCAGACGGACGGTCTCTGAAACATACGCTTAACGTGCAGCGCGACTCAAGCTTCAAACTGCGGGACGTTTTAACCCGTGGAGAAGCATCACCGGTGCTCTACGCGCATCAAACGCGATTATAGTATTAATGAAACCTATACGGCGCTTAACGAGACTTCATGCTTAGCTTTAGCGTGAGTGTGCGTATACGTTAGTATATGCTCCATCTCTCTGTGTCATTGTCTGTTCATTTTTTTTTTTTTGCCGTTGTCTATTTTGTCAGTGCGTGTATGATATACTTCACAGCTTCATGTTTAGCACGCACGTAGACTTGGTACTTAGCAGACAAATAATCGTTGACAATAGCTGACACTGCGAGGGCAGTGCCTTGTGTGTGCGCTACCCGCGAAGTAAAAACAGTCTATTTCATAAAACTACCATGACAGCCGCTGAAGGGAGAAAGGCATTGTGTACGCGATAATTCATGAACCTGCACCCAGAAGCGCGACAGTTACACGTACGCAGAGTGGCCGTGGCGTATATATTCGGCTATATATAGCGCGACGGAGACATCGGAGAAAATGCGCACGTATGCACTTAACAAATATAGGAGCTCGTATACGTTTGAGATTAAGATGCTTGGTTAGATTTATTTTGAGCGCCAGTAAACACATATACAAGTGCGTGCATCCAGACATAGTTCTTGCGAAGTTCATCGCTCATCAACCGATTTCCATGACAACGGTCCAGTTACGGTCTGATGGCGATCGGGTTGATGTCGGTATCACACTGCCAGGATTTCGGGACATGTACACCATCTTTCGTGTACACCACCGGGACATGTACATGACGATAACGATGGTGACGATTTACTGGCGTCCCCTTTGAAACGGGGCGGTGACAAATAGTCACCTAGCCTGCTTGAGTTACTGAGCTATGCTATACATGCTTTTCATTCTAGCATCTTTGTATGCACTCTTTATTCTTCTTTTTTTTCCCCTTTTCCTCAAAACTTCTCTATCTAACTTGCACCGCTATACCTATGCCGGCAACTGATCCCATCGTATCAATCTCTTCCCGGCTTTTTTCCCACCAATACTCTAAACGCCTCTTGCTTATCTCGACTGCTGACCGGTTGATTCTGCCGTCCACTTTAACTCCAAGTGCTTCTCGAAGGTGTACGTTACGTACGGGTCTCACTGGGTGAATCCCTTGGTATTCCATTAGGATGTGCTGAGTGGACTCCGGAATTTTGCTGCAGCAGACACATGCCTCAACTTGTTGCGAATATTTGCTTCGGTGTGTTTCTGCCCTTAGGCAACCAGCTCGAGACTCGAAACTCGAACAGCAAGTAACTTCAATTTGTGTTATGGTACAGATTTTCTCTTCTAATTTCTTTCTTATCATCCCTGTAAATCTCCATGGCCTTTTTTGTTACCATCCCTTGCGTCCAATTTACGCTCTCTATTTCTCTCACTTTCTTTTTGGATGACTCCTGGTTGTCTAATTACACTTTCAGTTACTCTGTACATGGTTGCCAACTTTCTTAATCCCTTCCTTGATTCTGTGTCCACGCTTCTTTAGGCGGAAAAACTTGCGCACTTTAGCCGCCCATTTATTGTCATCTATGTTTCTGACTCTGCGCTTCTCTGCTCTTCTCTGCGCTTCTCTGACTTCAAAAGAGGCCCAACTCATGTCACCCTGAACTGCGTCATTTTTTGGTTTTACCGCAGGTTCCCAAAGAAAAACAGCCTACCGATCTTTCGTTAACTTCCAACCCTGACAAGATATCCGATTTTAAGCAAAGAATGGCATTTGCGAACGTTAGCCGATTGCACCATTGCTCCTTTCAAGATTCCACGCATCACCTCATATTTATTTTAGCCCCATAGTGTTCTATGTTTCATTATTCTTGCTTTCCGCTTCCCTTTTATTTTCAGGTCATCTTGATGGGTGCTTAAGTAAGTCTTCCCTTCGTTTATGTATATGCCCATGTATTTACACTGCTTGACTATGGGCATGACTTGCTGTTGAATAGATACTTCGTAATTACTCGTCTCTTCGTTAAAGACCATAATTCCCGACTTCTCTGTGCCAAACTTAAGACCTAGATTTGTCGCTGCGTTGCCACATATATTCGCAAGTCTCTGTGAATATCTTGCATTGTCCGCTAGTAGCACTATGTCGTCCGCATACACAAGTCCAGGGACCTTCTGTTCCACCCTTTGCCCATTATGAATGCAAGATAAACCGAAACCTAATTCACTGCTTTTCAATCTCTTTCTGTGCCAGCAACATGAAGCGTGACAAACAATGCAGAGAGAGGAGGTCATCCTTGCTTCAGTTCTCGGTGAAATTATGGGAACAATCATGAATTTTCTTGTCTTTATCAGGACACACGATCTCTTTCATTTCGCAAAACGTATTTTTTATCCAGTCCGACACTCAGCTGTTAAGTGCCTTCCAAAGTGACATGATGGTAATGATGACCTCGGGAACTGCGGTGCATATACTCAGTGAAGGAATCGACGAAGAATCAAGCGTAATGAGGAAATAGAAGATGAAAACCTTCCAATTTAGGTTACATATGCGAAGCTTAAGTTTGTGACATGCGACGAGTAATAAACAGCAATGTTCTCTCAACTTGCGGCGACTTTTTAAGCATTACCGGCTATCCTAAATCACGTTTTTTTTTTATCAGACCTTGAGCATCACGAACTTGTGTTCGTCGTAAACATTATTCGCTGTATGAACAATTGTATTTCTAAACGCATTATGGTTCCACGTTCCTACTACGGGCAAATGGACTGCGCTAAGCAAACTACAGTTTGAAATGATCGAACTACGATTTACAGAGCTGTACATGGCGTCATATTCATCGTCAGAAAACACTAACGTTACATTTTTTTCAGTCGCAGTTAATTTCAGGCTTCGTTTAGCCCGTGCAAGAATACACTGTACCGACCGAATACTCGTACATCATGATACAAAGGATACCACATGGACGAACACAGAAACCGGGACAATGGGAAGGAAAACCTGCCGCCTCCCTGATGACTGGGCTTCTAAGTAGCTGTGAAAGCTTCGTCGTAAATATGCCAGATCAGAGCCTCGGCAAAGTGGTCGGACAAGTGGCTCTCTGAGTCCGCGTTTCCTTAGGCATTGCAAAACGGCGCTACAAACCATATATGAAAGAAGCACTCTCTTTCCCATCTGCATAAACAAAGGTATGATTTCACAGTACCCCCTTTTCACACGCATGTTAATTGCTTCAAATATTCCTTCCTTCCAAGACGAGTGTTGAAGTTTTCGTTTGCAAACTAATGTCACCATGTTTTCTTTATTTTTCCACGTTGTCTGTTACAGCAGTGTTCTGTTGTTTTGTATGCTGCGCGCGATTTGAGTCTATGTTTGTTTCATGTTCGCAAGTTTCGCATTCAGTTTTGTTTCGTAACCCACCATGCTGAATACTCTAGGGGGTTGGACTATCTATAAATAAATAAATAAACATTACCAGTGCCCGAACAAAAGAAAGCCTCAGTCTGGAGCCAACGTTTCGATAAGGAGACTTGTCGAAGCGGTGATTCCAGACTGAGGCTTTCCCTTGCTCAATCACTGCTGGCCAATTCAGCTGTCCATCATCCCGCAAGCCTTTTGTCTTGTTCGGATACACGAATATACGCAGACTGGGACATATGCCAAGATTCACACAAGAGTGTTCTGAAAAATAAATAACTCAGAACCGACCGCTCGCAGGTTATAAAAGGATGGCCTTCGCTCTGCCACCGTCTTCTTAGAAGTACTGAAGTATGACTAAGGCACTCTGACCTTTCTTTAATGCGATAGATCTCAAGAAGTTGCCACGTCACCGCTCCTCGGCACTCGCTAATAACTTGCGCTTTTCTTTTTTTAAACAACGAATTGCATTCACACTCTACATTGCGTGCATTTGTGTACACGTGAGAGGGGCTTGTTGGGCTAGTTGGTACATGGTTATACTAGGAGAATGCCAGCAAACTTGAAAGTAGAAAAAATCGAGAAGCAGACATAGACAAAGTGGCAGGAAGGTGGCTGGACTAACAACTGAACTTCATACGTGAAAACGACGTCACCCAAGTCCGTACTGAACATGCGCAAGGCACAACATAACAAAAACACGATCAACACTTTATCTATACACGTCTACACTGATCAAGAAATAAAAGCTCTTTCTTGGTAAGGAACACAGATGACGCGCTTACACATTTACACATAGATGCGATAGGCTTCAATCAACTCTCTTTTCTGCTGAGGCTTAACCTTCCCCAACATTGAAACGTCACTGAAGATGGCAATCATGGCATTACAACCGCACTCCTTACAATGTAGCGGAAGATTACCTCCTGTGCCTGTGGGTATTAGATTCGCATGCTCACGCCTCCGATCATTCACACAGCGACCGGTTTGTCCTATGCATATCTCTACCACATTTCAAAGGAATACTGTACACTACACTTGTGTCGCACGTACAGTGCTTCGCGACATGCTTGGCATTGCACGTACTCTTTCGCGAACTGTGCTGCGAGACGTCAGATTGGTTTGTTCTGCGCCTTGTAAGCTTGCAAAACTTTGCATGAAGGTCTCATGAAGGTCCCAAGATCACCTGAGCTTCAAAACAAAAATAACTGCTGGCGTAGCGGTCGCAATGCCGGACGCTAAAGAAATTCAAACATTCGCGCCAAGCAGCAAAGATCTTGACGTCCCTGCCATTTCCAGTTGTGATGTCACTTTTTTTTTTTTTGCTTGCTGTTAGTTGTCTCCCCGATACGTAAATGACGACGGTTGCAACGAGCAGCCATTTGCTTGACATTTGGTCGTCTATTGAAGCTTCGCTACCAGTTTACATATACCTTACATGAGCCATCCAGCAGTCGTCGCGAACGTTGACGAAACTGAGAAGTGTCGTCCCGCGGTATTGAAGTTTCGGCTGGCAATCACTCAATTTGAAAACCACATTAACACATCTTTTTTTTTTTTTTTTGCGAAGCGGGTTTCGCAAATGTAGCCTCGCATATAAAACAGTCGACGCACCGGTCACATGTGCTCACATCTAATTAACTATTTTAATTATTTCACACGGCTTCTTTTCGCGTCTTTCAGCTGTAAGTTATTTCCTATAGTGAAGTACCGGCGCATTTACATTCGCTGATTTCAGTAGGCGACTGTACACGAACTAGACAAGGGAAAGGTGGGTTATTATCACTTTTGTCGCTGTTGTTGCTCTCGCGCAAGCCAGAAATAGGCATGAGCTAATTACGATTGCGAAAGTACTATATATTAGCGGGTGCACGGCCGACCAGTGACAGTCATTACAAGCTCGAAACTGACTTTGCCCTTAATATACTGCCGCATGAATTGGGACTTCTGGTGTGCGCAGAGGCTTACGTCACACAAAAGGTTGCGCGATCTTTTTCATACGTCCTTGTTGTTCGCGGGATCCGGCGCAGTTAGCTTTACAGCTTGCGCACACAAGTTCAGCGGCGTACATTGCGCGCGCCACTGAAACAATTCTTCAGGTACATGACGTGCGGATTTGGTGCTACAAATGGATTTACGAAGTAACTGCGTTTGCTTATCCGAGCACGGACTTCCATACCCTGGACGCATATACATCCACCAGAATATCTGTGCCGACTTCAAGCACTATCGAGCCAGCATGCTCTGTGAAATGCCAGATCTTTAAACGCGCGAGATAAATACAATTTACAATGGTTATACCACATTAACATCGGGACCAACAGGAACACTGTACTATACCTGCTCGTCTTAAACATATATTCCGCACTATTACAACTGCAATAATTTCCGGGCTGAAGCTCTGCTGCTTTATTCTGTCTCGCCAGAGACAGCTTTCCGACCCGTAATGACTACTTTCTGTTTTTTTTTTTTTCTGCATTATAGACAACTTTCCTGGTTTTCTGTAGAAAACCTTTTCCATAGAAACTAAACGCTTGAAATTTTATGAGGTATACCTCATAAAATTTCAAGCGTTTAGTTTCTATGGAAAAGGTTTTGTATACCTCATAAAATTTCAAGCGTTTACTTCTCATAAGCCTATGCGGCTGTACAACGTGTGTAGCGTATGTGGCAGTGCACCTGTAGCTGTTGTGCACACGTCACATCATTCGACGCGTTCTTCTCTCGTTCGCGGCACATTATGTCAAACGGCCGAAAGTGGAACGTCACAATGTTTGCACCGTTTCTCAAACAGCTAAAGCGCAATGTTTTCAATTTCATTGAAGAGCACTGAGGTGTACAGATTCGTATCTCTGCGTTTCGCAGTCTTATGATTTAGCTCAGCCCGAACGATATAAGCGCCACCTTCGAAAAGACCCAAAACAACGAACGTCCAAGAAATTTGCCTAAACGTCGGCTCGTATGTTTGGTGTGCTCTAAAAGCTTCGAAGCTGAACGACATGGCCGGACCCGACGGTAAGTGTCATTGCATCGCAGTGTAAGTGTGAAGGGGTAAGCGAAACTGAAAAATCCAGCACTTGGTCGTAATTTGAGTCCCTCATGCATAAACTATGATGAGCTAGGAAAAGAGTTGCTCAAACTTGATAAACAACGAACGAGAAAACGCACCGTGAAGTCCTTAATTGGTATGACGTGCAAAAGAATATGACGGCACCGTTGCATGTTTTCTCCCTTGACGGTGCCAAATGTGTTGAACTCGAGAACTAGTTCTGGAGAATTTCAAGCACAAACCTGGCTATGTTTCCCATCGTCTGCTTCCTCATAGGATTCTCATTGTATCAAATGTTGGGCCCCTCTACTCCCGCCCTCCCACCATCTTTTCTTGTTCACAATACTCTGAGGGTGTCTCACCTCCGCGCCACGACGACTGGTCTTGTTGCTCGTTGGAATGGACCTTCGTTGTGGCTGCAGAGCAGGATCTCCTCAATGAACTTCGCTCTTATGTTTCTAGTTTTCCTTGTCTGCGACGTTGACGCTGCGTCTTGGTAGGCTTGCTTACAGTTCACTCCACACGCTGCCTTGTATGAGTGAATAGCACAGTTCTTGAGGCCTGTATCGTATCAGGCCCAAGAGCGCTTCCTATCTTTGTTGAACTACACGTGCCTTTCTTTACTATCTACTAAACCCCTCCCCCTTTCCCTTGCTTTGGTATAAAAGACTGACAACAATAAACACAGGCGTTCACTACTGTCCTGACATATGTGTGGGTTTCATTGAACGTGGCCCGGCTGATACAGTGTAATCGCAAGAGTGCATCGGACAATCTCGAAGGCATTGAACGATGTTTGTCCACATTCAAATTACGAGGGTAGTGCCGAAGGTACAGTCGACCACAAAAGTTTACGTGCCAAGGGATCTGAGGAAAAGCTGAATGTCTGCGCAGCAAAACGCACCCTGGAATTCCCATTTCTAGCCTCTACCGGTATATGCGAGCAACATTGTGATGTACGGTTTTACTGGTTACATTTAAAGGCTGCTCGGATATTCAGCGTTTTCTGGGATCCTGTGGTCCGTAAACTTTTTTTGGTTGACTGTACTTTCAATAAACATTTCTTGACACATCTTCATGTTGGCGAAGTCTAAATGTCGAAGAATGCGTGCAGTTCCTTGGAGGTGCTTTCTGGAGATAGAGACAAATAGAATAAAAGGAAATGCAGAAATGTTAGCCACATGGACAAAGCTGGTTTGCTACCCTGCACTGGGGAAGATATAAATGGTGATAAAAGGTTAAAGGAAGAGAGAGCGCAACGCCATTAAGGCGAGTACAGCAAAGCACTGAAATAAAAAAAAACATGCTGAGGTGTGTATTCGTAACATAGGTCAGCTGTTATAATGAAGCGCACCGTCTTCTATTCTTGCTATCAACGAGCCTCTTATGATGCCGAACTCATGTACGTGAAAGAATGTTAGCTTCTGAAGCACTGCTCTACTCTACTCGAGGGATACCAGCACTGCCCTGAGCGTATCTGGTGCGGGCATAGAGCCGATGTAGTCTGCTGGTTGCTTAAAAACACAGGATAATATTCATTAATTAGCGCAGTAAGTAAATTGGCGATTTGCAGCTGACACTCATCAGCAGCGAGTACTGTGTGTCATAGCAGCGGCGGAACGCTGCGACTTCTTGGCAGACGATGCATATGAAAGTACATCAAGAGATTGTTTGAGTGCGAAAAATATGCGACCGAAAGTATTCTGGACTCATTAGTACATTGCTGTTATGGAGAAGACGAAAGGGTTTGTGGAGTGTATACCGTCAGACCTCGCAACGTAACTCTTGACTGCACTGCCTTTAAGGTGATCCCATCAACACTGCAACAGACTATAGTGCGATCTATCAGATTTACAATTCAATTTTACAATTCAGATTTCATATTATTCAGATTATTCAATTCAGACTATCAGATTTATAATTCAATGCCGTCAGTACGTGGAACTAAGTTTTCACTAACCATCTTGAACGCTGGTCAATCCCTGATTGCAGTTGCTTGAGGTGTTTCCTGGAGATTGCTCAGCTTTCAGGGTGTTTCGAAGGGCGACTAGTCACATCAAAGGTCCCGATAAAAATTGGATCGTAATTATGCACATTCGCACAAGTCTGCCACTGGTTCTTTTTTTTAACGCAAACAAGTGCCCCTAAACTATCTCAACTGGCCCTTTGCTTATAATACACGAATTTCTTATCGAAGTATAGAAAGCACCAATTCGGCACGGCTCTTCTTTGGAATAGACGTTTTCAAATAATAGCAATGGTGCGAACGTTGGTTTGTAAATAGCTCGTACGTAATGGAGTTTGTACTATTTTGGTTTTTTTTTTTTTTTGCATGATTGGGTAGTTTCAGCTCACAAGCACCGAATGATGGCGGTAACCACAGTCACTGGAATACAAAAAAGCAGGCTACTTAACATGACCTGGTTACGATTACACAATATTGCAATAAACGTGTGTTTATCACTGTCGGTTGTAGCTGGTATTCACGCTTCTGTCTTCGTAGGTGTCAGCATGGTCTTTAAACCACGGCCACCAAGTTTCTTCTGGCGCACGGTGGTACCGGTCGTCCTGATCCTGAGCATGCCTATCACACTAATGTGCGCCATCTCCTTCGTGATCACGCACAAGTCGTCTCCATCCCTCGTCCTCAAGTCGGGATTCGGAAAATTCTTTTACAGAGCATGCATAGAACAAGGCTTCGGCACGTTGGAGGCTTGGACATTCGCGGTCACCTTCACGCTCTACAGCGCGTTCTCGATCCACCTGCTCGCCGGAAAAGCGTACCGCGGCCCACCGACGTCTTCGGGGTTCACTTACTACGGCCTGTCTATGTTAATCGCCTGCTACTTCCTGATAGGGAAAGACTTGCCGGGATACCCAATCTACAGGGGTATGCCATCTTTGGTGGTGGTGCTGACCGTCGAGGGTCTTATCGTTTCGGTGCTTCTTTACTTCAATGGATTGCTGAGTCCCTCTCCAGGAGAACACGGTCCTTCCGGAAGCGCCATGTTCGACTTCTTCTCGGGACTCAAGCTGTATCCTAGCGAGGGCAAGAGGTTCGACGTGAAGTTGTGGACGAATAGCCGCTTCGGGATGATGCTGTGGCCGCTTCTCGTGTTGGTCAGCTGGAAGGCCCAGGTGGAGACCACGGGCTGGAACTGGGCGATGGCGGTAATGGCTTTCCTGCAGACTGCGCATGCGGCGAAGTTCTTTTGCTGGGAGGACTTTTACATGAAGTTCACGGACGTCGTACTGGACAGATCAGGTGAGTGGATGATATATATATATGCCGTTAAAGGAAGTTGTGAGTTTGAAAAGAAGTGAACCACCCCGATTCTGCGACCTCGTTAAACTGCTGAAAACAAGGAGTGCCCGGCGTGCTCCTGCCCATCGCGCGAGATGGGGCCTCTCGTCCTGCACAATGGCGCATCACCTTACACCAAAGCAGCGAGCGGCTTCCCCCCGGCGGAAGCTCGCCGTCGCGCGCATTTAGAAGTCTGGACATTCTGTTGCGTGGTGCTGTTCGGCAACCACCACGTTTTCAAGAGCACGTAAATATCCGAGGGCAACTAAGCGCGTCTTATGAGTAGTTAAATGCGAAAGCATTATTGTCCAATTGAACGGCGCTGAGCGGCCCTTCGAGTTTTGTGCTGCGAGTAATGTTTTTCAGTTTTGCTGCGGGGTAGGTTATCGAGTTTTGCGTTTAAATTGGTGCGGGTTATTACAGCGAAAGCTGTATATGGCTAGGCGAGACGACAAACCGTTCGTCCCATGTTTCAATAAACGTCTGCATTGGCTGCGCCGTCTGCTACGTCGTTCTCTACGTTGCACCCAAGCGCGCGCGCCATTGGCAGCGCCGTTAGTGACGTCGTTAGCGAACGCGTTCCAGCCATTGCCACGCTGAGGCTGCTCTGCCCGCAACGCCTCCTCCTCGGCTCGCCGTTGTCGCATGCGTTCGATATCTCGAGTTAGCTCGGCGTCGTGGTTAGCAGCATCCGCCCGCCATTGGCGCTTGTGTTCCACTAGAAACACAAACATGTAATCAATAATTGAGAAATGCTTCAATACAGCGTCGGGATTAACCCACTGCTAAACACATGAAGATGTTGAATTAGCAATGAGAAAGGTGCAAACTCAGTATACTATAGTCATGGGCGACTTCAATGCAAAAGTGGGTAAAAAGCAGATTGGTGAGCGAGCAATTGGCAACTACGGCATCGATTCTAGGAATGCAAGAGGTGAGATGTTAGTAGAATTCGCAGAAAGGAATAGGCTCTGAATAATGAATACCTTCTTCAGGAAGCGCAGCAACAGGAAGTGGACTTGGAAAAGCCCTAGTGGAGAAACAAGGAATGAAATAGATTTCATACTCTCTGCCGATCCATGCATAGTGCAGGATGTAGAAGTGTTAGGTAAGGTGAAGTGCAGTGACCATAGCCTTTAGTGAGGTCTAGGATTTCTCTCAATTTGAAGAGAGAAAGAGTGAAATTAGTCAAGAGGAAACAGGCCAACCTAGAGGTAGTAAGGGTAAAAGCAGACCAATTCAGGCTGGTGCTCGCAAACAAATATGCAGCTTTAGAAATGGAAGATAAAGGCAACATAGAGGTAATGAATGAAACCGTAACTAGGTTGATCTCAGAAGCAGCAATTGAAGTCGGAGGTAAGGCACCAAGGCAACCAGTAGGTAAGCTCTACCCCCAAAAAAAGGACCTAATAAAGGAACGACAAAACATGAAAATGTCCAACTCAAGAGATCGGATAGAATTCGCTGAACTGTCAAAACTGATCAACAAGAAGTAAAGGATATTCGAAATTATAACGTAGGAAAGATTAAGGAAGCCGTAAAATATGGACGCAGCATTAAATCAGTACGAAGAAAGCTTGGCATAGGACAAGGCAAGATGTATGCACTGAAAGATAAGCATGGTAATATCATCAGCAATCTCGATGACATAGTCAAAGCAGCGGAAGAATTCTATACTGAACTGTACAGTGCCCAAAACAGCCAAGCTATTTCCATTCGAAATAGTGATGAACCGGATACAGAGGCTCCTTCTATAACTAGCGATGAAGTTAGGATGGCCTTGAAAGACATGACCAGGGGAAAAGCTGCTGGAGAAGATGGAATAACAGTAGATTTAATCAAAGATGGAGGAGATATCATGCTTGAAAAGCTTGCGGCCCTTTATATGCAATGCCTCACAACTTCATGTGTACCAGAGAGCTGGAAGAACGCCAACATTGTACTAATCCATAAAAGGGAGACGTTAAAGAATTGAAGAATTATAGACCCATTAGCTTCCTTTCAGTATTATATAAAATATTCACCAAGATAATTTCCAATAGAATCAGGGATACACTTGACTTCAACCAACCAAGAGAACATGCTGGCTTCAGGAAGGGATATTCTACGATGGATCATATCCATGTCATCAATCAGGTAATCGAGAAATCTGCGGAGTACAATCAACCTCTCTATATGACTTTCATAGATTATGAAAAGGCATTTCATTCAGTAGAGATACCAGCGGTCATAGAGCCATTGCTCCATCAAGGAGTACAGGAGGCATACGTGAATATCTTGAAAAAATATCGGACAAAGTTTCCACAGCTACTTTGGTTCTCCACAAGAAAAGTCGAAAGTTACCTATCAAGAAAAGGCTCAGGCAAGGAGACACAATATCTCCAATGCTATTCACGGCATGTTTAGAAGAAGTATTCAAGCTCTTAGACTGGGAAGGCTTAGGAGTGAGGATCAACGGCGAATATCTCAGTAACCTTCGGTTTGCAGATGACATTGTCCTATTCAGCAACAATGGAGACGAATTATAGCAAATGATTGAGGACCTTAATTGAGAAATTGTAAGAATTGGGTTGAAGATGAATATGCAGAAAACAATGTTCAATAGCCTGGCAAGGGAACAAGAATTCAGGATCGCCAGTCAGCCTCTAGAGTCTGTAAAGGAGTACGTTTATCTAGGTCAATTACTCACAGGGGACCCTGATCACGAGAAAGAAATTTACCGAAGAATAAAATCGGGTTGGAGTGCATACGGCAGGCATTGCCAAATCCTGACTGGGAGCTTTCCACTGCCGTTGAAAAGAAAAGTGTACAATCATTGCATTCTACCGGTGCTAACATATGGGCAGAAACTTTGAGGTTAACAAAGAAGCTCGAGAACAAGTTAAGGACCGCACAAAGAGCGACGGAACGAAAAATCTTAGGACTAACATTAAGAGACAGGAAGAGAGCGGTGTGGACCAGAGAACAAACGGGGATAGCCGATATTCTGGTTGACATTAAGCGGAAGAAATGGAGCTGGGCAGGCCATGTAATGCGTAGGATGGATAACCGGTGGACCATTAGGGTTACAGAATGGATACCAAGAGAAGGGAAGCGCAGTCGAGGTCGGCAGAAAACCAGATGGAATGATGAAGTTAGGAAATTTGCAGGCGCAAGTTGGAATACGCTAGCGCAAGTCAGGGGTAATTGGAGATCGCAGGGAGAGGCCTTCGACCTTCAGTGGACATAAAAATATAGGCTGATGATGAAACACCGGGGTCGCCCGTTTCAGCTTCGCTGGTTAACCACCTGTACGGAGTGCTTGGGCAGCGTTTTCTTTTTCTAAGCTTCCCATGCTCAAAGGAAGCAGGGTGGTCACGCGAGAGTATTTTTCAGCCAACACTCGCCGTATTAGAAACAAAAACTAACGAATTATGCAAAGGAACTTACCTGCCCTTTCAAGCTGCTGCGTAACAAATTAATTGCTAATGAAAATGCAACGGCTATGCTAACACTGCTGACGTAGTATATGAAACTTCGCAGCGCGGCACCTTCGTTATGGTCGCGTTGGAGGTTAGGAGAAAGCCAGGGCTACCCGCCGTGGTTGCTTAGTGGCTATGGTGTTGTGCTGCTAAGCGCGAGGTCGCGGGATCAAATCCCGGCCACGGCGGCCGCATTTCGATGGGGGCGAAATGCGAACACACCCGTGTAGTTAGATTTAGGTGCACGTTAAAGAACCCCAAGTGGTCCAAATTCTTTTTGCACACTTTCTACGTTAGCATGTTGGCGGTAGACTGGAATCATTTGGACGATTTGCTGGGAAATCAAGGACCCTGCATGCCAGTGATGTCCCACACGACGAGAGACGAAGGAAGCAGCAGCGGCCACCAAGGATAGCAGGCGTGCGCAGCAGCTAAGCCCAGTGGGGGTGAGAGAGAGAGATACGGACCGCGCGCTGGCTTCCGAGGGCGAGACGGCGGCACCCATACGCGCAGGTCACGCGACTGCCTTGCCGACAACAAATCATCTCACCCCGCTGCATCGCGTCGCCGTATCGGCTCAGTCGAGGCGCGCTGGTGACGTGGCGTCGCGGCGGTGGCCTCTTCCCTCACGCAGCACCTGGCGCGCTAATGCGGAAGCAGATGTTCTTATTCGCCCGCTCTGCTCCGTCGAGGCGCGCAGACGTGGCGTCACAGCCAATGGGAATTTAGGTGCCGTTTCGCAGCTACAGACGCCGGCTTTTTCGCTCAATGGGCCATTTGACGCTTTAGCATCAATAAACACTTGCTTCCTTACGAAGATGTGTTAGCGGTAACACTAGTTGTATTGCCCCAGGTTGGCGTAGAGCCGTGGAAAAGTGGAAATAACCATTACGTTACGGAATGGATCAAGAGAAGGTAAGGCAGTCAGTGGCAGAAAACCAGATGGGATGATGAAGTTAGGAAATTTGCAGCCACAAGTGAATACGCAGCCAAGACACTGCAGGGATAATGGAGATCGCAGGGAGAGGCCTTGGTCCACAGTGGACTAAAATATAGGCTGATGATGATGATGATGATGATGATGATGATGATTACTGTTGTACAAGGAAGATGGATCATTCGACTGTGCTACTTATACGAATAAAATAACAGACCGGTTTTTCCGACACCCGAGCTCGGACAGATGACATCATTGATGGGCTCCTAAGATTTAAAGGGGTACAGCCAACTAAGTAACACACTTTAGGCAAAGGCAACTTAGTGTAATACGTTCTCAGTTGCTGGAAGAATTTCTGGTTGCACAAGATGATTTACACTTCAAAATTTCCAAATATGTGGACGATTCATTGCTTTATGGACAAGGGAGAACGACGGGGAGTAATGGACGCCTCACAATATCCATCACAAGAAATATACTAACGCATCAATAAAATGGTGAAACCATATGATGTTCATTCCCTTCAACCGTTTTAGGGACTGGCGGGCCATAATACGTGGCCGTGCCAGATAAGAGACTATACCATGCAGAAAGACGAAATGTCAAGAAAGCCGCTTTGAAACAAATGGTTATTCTTCAACGGCAGAAGGAGACATCCCTATATGACAGAGTCTAATAGAGGAGGTTTCCAGAGAAAGAATACAGTAAATTAAATGAAATATCATTTGAAACTGGCGAAACAGCATTTCTAACATATTTTTTGCGATAGCACTTATACAGAGCCCCGAGGTATAGCAGCTAGAATATGCTGACTATTGCGTGCCGACCGCCGGGCGTCTCCTACGGGAGACGATGGCAGCGCCGATGATGCCTGGAGGCCGCACGGTTGTCACGGTCGGCAAGGTCCTAGAGTTACTGTACAACTCTAGCACGGTCGCTACTGGCAACGCCGTCTTGAAGCCACCCACGCTACCACGGCAACAAAACGTACGATGATTCGTTAGTGCGAAGAAGACGTAGTTTATTACTCTTATTTTGATTAACCGCGTAGCTGTTTCATGAATAGAGAAACTTAGCCACGCGTTGCGCAAGGGCACATCGTTCCGAAGAGCACCAAACCACTTGGAGCGCTGCATTACGGAACCATGTAAGGTCCTTAGATAAAAACAAGTGGAGTCACCTCAATCTCTACACTGAATCACCTCAGTGGCGGACGTAGGGACGTCTCTAGCTTCCACTGCTGGTTAGCGTATTGGGAACTAGCGTTCCTGTTGAGCTGCTGTGTGGATGCATTGGTTTGAGCTGTACGGGCAGCAAACGCCCAGCTAACGTTATCTCATATTTCACTTGGCGCTTGTCTAACGACGACGGTTTGCCGTCGGTGTCATCTGGTGCACCAACGAGGCGCGACGCCAGCAACGCCACCTGGCTTGATCCTCCTCACGCCAGCGTCGTGAGACGCCTGTTGGCTGCCAGGGCAATGTTTCTCCTACCCAGTAGGAGTCGCCTTGCATGCTGCATCGCGCGAACGTGTCGCACCTGTCTTTAGTTAGAACACCGTCCGAGTATAGTTCAAGCTGAAACCTTGCTATCACTTCAATGCTTCGATCGCCATTGGGCGAAACTAACCAAATTGTTTCTTAAATGTGAGGAAGCGTGAAAGAATAAGGAGAATACAGCCATTCGTCTCAATGACAGCACAAAATTGGCACAGCGGTCCCGACGGCAGCATTTCGTACTAATAGCAAACTCGCTTTCCAACAATCGAAAAGTTAACCAAATTGCAGATGCCTCAACAGTATAGCTTGCAGTCCTATAGCACTAGAAGAGCCTATATAGAACCCACACTGTAAAATAATTTACCCCCTTAAAAGTGAATAAGCGTATTTATCGGTCTACAACACACACGCTTACAACCTAAAAGGGGGTAAATGTGTGATTTATAGAGATATTTACATCGTTATTCACTTTAAAGGGTGTAAATTATTTCACAGTACACATTTTGCGGCTTACAGGCTATTTTCATGGCGATCGCCGCTGTTGTCTGTGTTTGGTCACGCTCCTCATGTGCACAATTCATTCCTGTCGACTATTTTTGTCATTCACCAGTCGTGACCTTGACGAAACCTGGGAACGCCGTGTTCGCGTTGTTTCGCCCATGACGAGCTGGACATTGTGTATACATACGCTTGACATCTCCATGAGGCGCTGTTTATTGCATCCAAGAACTTACTGTGTTCGGATGCTTGCGGGAGCTCCTGCGTGCGAACGTTGCTCACATTGCTCACATTTTTGAAAAAAACAAACAAAAAAAAAGCATTGAGTTCAGCGGCCGAGAAGCAATAACGTCCCTAAGGTATACAGACCTATATGGAACATTGTTCCTTACAGCGGCGGGGGAGTCACGATCGTTTCTCGGTGTTCGGATATATACCATTTACGTCGAAGAAGTAAGTAGGTCTCCTTTGTTTTTGTTTTTTTTTTTTTTTTTTCGAAACGCCACCAGCAATCGACAAGTGCTTCAAACAGTGACGTGCTATTGCCGCGATTCTCAAACGAAAGTTGTGGAAATGGCAGACTCGAAGCTAAACAGAACTATGATCCTTGAATTAAAAAAAAATGTCACAGTTTCGCCCTAAGGGCGAAGCAATGAATGCGATAGCAACAGAGCAATGTCATACGAAGTAAGGTGAGCGGCTCTGGTAGCAACAACACGCAGAACTGTTGTCGACGCCATCGGCGTTTTGCCCGCGTTAGCTCAAAATGCGTGCGGCGTTGGTGACTGTTGCTGGAGCCTCTGATATAAATAGGCACTTGGTGCCGCAGCTAAACGTCGGCTCCCTTCCCTCCCCCTCCCCCACGGACTCTCGCGCGTCTGAAGAAGGCGCGTTTGCTCTACATATATGGTCATTGTAAAGGAGAAAAGAGACGCCTACTTCTGCAGCCCTTAAGCGAGCATGGCGCAGAACGCGCGTTTGTTCTCCGCCGTGCGTTCCCTCCCTGTGAAAGCGCGCGTCCCTCGCACCCTTTCACTCGCACATACAGCGTTCGGCGGCGCGCGGCGACGATTTCATCTCCAAATGACGTCATACGGAACCTCACGGCGACGGCGACGGCGACGGCGACGGCGACGGCGACGCCGACGGCGACGGCGACGCCGACGGCAGAAATCTGCTTTTGAGTGTCCATATAATTGCTATCGCAATAAAAAAATGTCACAGTTTCGCCCTAAGGGCGAAGCAATGAATGCGATAGCAACACAGCAATGTCATAGGAAGTAAGGTGAGCGGCTTTGGTAGCAACAACACGCAGAACTGTTGTCGACGCCATCGGCGTTTTGCCCGCGTTCGCTCAAAATGCGTGCGGCGTTGGTGACTGTTGCCGGAGCCTCTGATATAAATAGGCACTGCGTGCCGCAGCTAAACGTCGCCTCCCTTCCCTCCCCCTCCCCCACGGCCTCTCGCTCGTTGGAAGAAGGCGCGTTTGCTCTACATATATGGTGATTGTAAAGGAGGAAAGAGACGCCTACTTCTGCAGCCCTTAAGGAAGCACGGCGCAGAACGCGCGTTTGTTCTCCGCCGTGCGTTCACTCCCCGTGAAAGAGCGCGTCCCTCGCGCCCTTTCACTCGCACATACAGCGTTCGGCGGCGCGCGGCCACGATTTCATCTCCATTGACGTCATACGGAACCTCACGGCGACGGCGACGGCGACGGCGACGCCGACGGCGACGCCGACGGCGACGCCGACGGCGACGCCGACGGCAGAAATCTGCTTTTGAGTGTCCATATAATTGCTATCGCAATAAAAAAAAAGTACCAACAAGTAAAATAAAGCGCGCGGAAACAGTTTGAGTGCTGAGCATTCAGAGTTTCGCTGGTAAATTTTTTTCCGAGTGCTAAACCGCTTGCATCTGCTTGTTATCTCTAAAACAGACAGATTTTCAGGCACACTCGACGCCAAGCGCTTGCGGGACATAAAGTCCTTCCGGAGCGTACCTCGCTCGCCACCGTCCTATACGGGTTCTGTTCTTGCATTATTCTTAGAAAAAGTTACCATGTTCTGTTACTTCCAATTACATTTTTCTACGGGAAATGTTTGACATTTTCACTTGGGAGTGTAATTGAACCATAAAGATTGTAGTTTCGTGTTACGCACGCTGCCTACCGCGCGAAGCCGAGAGCGCGAGAGAAATCAGGATGAACACAAGAGCATGTATCTATGCGCCAGAAAAAATTGTGCTGTGCAGTAATCAGCACCCACTCTCGACAATATATATATATATATATATATATATATATATATATATATATATATATATATATATATATATATATATATATATAGTTAAATTTCAAATAACCCTTAGCAGTGATAACAGTGATCTACCACCAGTACTCCACAACCACATTGCATTTCATGAAAATAAAAGAAAGAAAGGTTGTGCTGTAACCTTGCTCTCGTAGCTGACACAAGGGCATTGACAGGTAGCATTAAAAGCAACATCGCGGAACATAAAATATCTTCTTTAGTGATGTAAATTAGAGTTCAGATTTTATACACCTACCACAAGAAATTGAGGTGTAACTAATCTCACGATGTGGCACATTATGACACGATTTATGTCATAAGTTTACTGTTACAAAATCTGCAACGCTTGGAGGGGTTCTCGTGCTCGATATGTGATTCATTGTCAATGAGAGCCAGCAGGCATATATACGTCTTGTAGGTTACACATGCTGAATGAATACACATGCAACATGATTGCACATATAAAAACAAACGAAAACGATTCATCTATAATGAAGTCTCAAAAGCAGGGCACTAAAGCATATTCGGACCCATGAACTGCAGGTGGCAACCAAGGTGTTGAATCCATTGCACCAGAATGTAGCCGCGACAGTGTCCTTCTTTCTTCCCTCTTTCTTTCCCTCTTCCCCTTCCCCCAACGCAGAGTAGCTGGCTAGAGGAATTTACCTCAGGCCGACCTCTCTGCATTTCGCATCATTAAACTTATCTCTCTCTCTCTCTCTCTCTTCAGACACTTATATGTGTAATTTGTCCAGCAATTTGGCTGAAATTTTGTTGCGCGTTTCCTACTCTTTAAACCTAGGAAATGTGTAGAGTGTACTATTATTGGTCTTAAGTGATTAGCAAGGGCAACATATATTTGCGGTGACCAGAGGTAAGGCGACTACTCGCTTGTGCCGAAAGCGTGATACATAATTTGCTGCATGCTTTCAACAGCTAAACAACGTCGAAGGATTAGTGTGGTATAAAAAAACATACCATCAGAAAAATTATGTAACCACGCAGAGACCACACACAAAAATTATGTGGGATATACAAACATATAGTTGTTATCAATTCGTGAAACATCTTTTTTTTTAAGAAATATTTTCTGTCAGCAAGCTACTTGGCATTGCAAGAAGTGCCGCAACAATCGATGAAATTATACGTGTGATTCGGGCATCGAGGTTCATCGAACTTGAAATATGTCCTCAATGGCATTGCTGGTGCTGTCACAGACTTTAAGAGTGACTATAATACCATTACACGGACGGGCGTAAGGTTACCCTTTATATAGGATTCACGAGAGGTACAGTCAACCACAAAAGTTTGCGGACCACGCGAGCGCGTGCCAGACTGCCTATCCGCGCCACCTAGCGGTACGCCACCTAGCGGCGACAGGGGCGCTCTCCCGGATATATGAGCCCTCTTGGTACTCGCCTGCCTGTTAATTTTTTTTTATTCCCGTGCATGACATTGTTAGTTCGTTGTGTTGACGCAGAGCGCTGTCTGCGATAAGACCGCCACATATCTGGCTTGATAGCAGTATCGGAGCAATCACTGCAACCTTTGTCGACTGGTGTGCCAGTGGGTAGATAAGTTTCACGAAGCGCTGCGACGATTTTTTTACGCGACGTTTACTGGCGCACTTTGGTTGGAGCATCTTGGTCCAATGAGTGTTGCTGCTTCTGCGTCTTGAGAGAAAGGGTAGGGAGGTGTTTCACTGTCATCAAAAATAAAGAAAAAGCGGATGCATAGAAAATTTTCTTGCACACATAGGCGCATCTTCGCATCAGTCGCTGAAAACGTAGTAGACTTGCTTCAGGCCACGTGGTGATTGCCTATTTGGAAAGATGCCACTGCATGTTCCACTTGACGAAAGAAGGCACATTGTGCGTTTATTTATAGAGGGAATACCTCAGCGCGAAATCTGCCGCCGAACCAACAGGAGCCGGACTGCCGTGAATAGGATTATTCAAGCTTTCCGCGACGATGACAGATTCACAGATATGGAGCGCAGTGGGCGTCCAAGGGCCACGACTGAGGAAGAGGACCGCCTGATTACGGCCTCCATCGTGGCTGATCCTTTTCAAAGTGCAGAGGATATCCGAGAAGCGCTCTCGCTCACGGTATCGTCTGAGACTGTAAGAAGAAGGCTGAGTGAGCTTGGCCTGCAGTCTTTCGTAGCAGCACAGAAGCCCTGCCTCTCAGACAGCCAGCTACAAGAACGACTCATGTTCGCTACAGCAATGAAAGATTGGACAACAGAGAAATGGGGCGATGTCATCTTTAGCGACGAGTCAACTTTTTCCACGCGCTGGGACCAACGGAAGCGGGTTTGGCGTCCACTAAACTGCAGGTGTGTTTACAGTGTATTGGCAGTTAATTCACGAAGCTAATTCTGCATCACAACATGTTTCACGTAAAATGAGCTTTTGGACATTACGAGATTTTTCTGTAGTGGTATTATGTTGAAAACATTAACGATTGTTTCATAGTACTACTTACTCTGAAGCTAATTAAAAGCTGCCAGTGGGTCTTTCAGTACTATCTAATGATGTTTGCACGTTTTCTATTGCAACTGTATAACAGCATTATAATGTTCATACGCAAGAGGAATCACAACATTTTTAGACGCGCCGCTGGAACCCAATTGTATGCTATTTCTTGCAGATATCTGCCTAATTACACACAGAGTGTTCTATCCAGTGGACGGTGTTCCGTGAGCGTGTGGGGAGCAATCAGCAAAGATGGCCTTGGTCCCCTTGTGCGTCTGGAAGGGCCCTTCACTGCGTCACGGTACTGCGACGTCATCACTAGACACCTCGTTCCGTATGCGCTGGACGGTCCCTTCAGCGACGGCTGCTATTTTTTTCAACACGACCGCAGCCCGATCCATAAAGCACGTATCGTCCAGTCATTGCTAGAAGAACATGCTGTTTGCCAGCTTGAGTGGCCTCCATGTGGCGCCGACTTGAATCCCATAGAAAATGTCTGGGGCATGTTGAAGAAACGGCTGTCCACACGAGCCAACCACGGCCGCACGGCCGATAGCAAGCGATCGCACAAGAATGGGAAAGCCTGCGCGGTCGACCGGAGATTACTGAATCTTTGTACGAGTCGATGCCCACACGCATCAATAAGGTGCTAGAAAACGGCGGACATTTCACTTCCTACTAGATCATTGAGAGACCTATGTTTCATGACACTTCTGTAAATGTCTTGTGAATAAATTCATCCCCTTCAGACACGAATTATGATGCACTGTCTGCAAATGCGTCAAATGCGCATGGCATCATTTCAAGACTCTCACTATTACATTCCAAGAAAGAAGACGAAGCAATGTGCTGTTTTGTGCGAGTTTCAGTAAAAAAAATTAATTAGCGTATAACTCATTATCTAATTATTCTGAAATCCGTCAGCTTCAATGCTTGCATAAAAAGAATCAACTATTAGGCCCGAAACGCATGCACACTTGCTTTTTCGGTTGTATTCGTGTCGACCGGAGAAAAAAAAATACTCTTGACGTTGGTCTTGGAACGCGGCACGTCGAACGATTGTCTAACATGGTAGTGTCCTCCAGCAAAGTGATCATCTGCAGCAATACGCAGGACAATGAAGTTAACTGACCACTAGTTGTCCCATCAGGAAGCGGACACGAATGTGCACACTGAGTTTTAGGTCATTTGAAGAAACACGTGGCGTGGGACGCGCCTCCGAAGTTCGAGTCCCCAAACGAGGACGCCGTGTCGCAAAGGGTTATAATAAATGTCACAGTTTCGCCCTAAGGGCGAAGCAATGAATGCGATAGCAACACAGCAATGTCATACGAAGTAAGGTGAGCGGCTTTGGTAGCAACAACACGCAGAACTGTTGTCGACGCCATCGGCGTTTTGCCCGCGTTAGCTCAAAATGCGTGCGGCGTTGGTGACTGTTGCTGGAGCCTCTGATATAAATAGGCACTTGGTGCCGCAGCTAAACGTCGCCTCCCTTCCCTCCCCCTCCCCCACGGCCTCTCGCGCGTCCGAAGAAGGCGCGTTTGCTCTACATATATGGTGATTGTAAAGGAGAAAAGAGACGCCTACTTCTGCAGCCCTTAAGCGAGCACGGCGCAGAACGCGCGTTTGTTCTCCGCCGTGCGTTCACTCCCCGTGAAAGACGCGCCCCTCGCGCCCTTTCACTCGCACATACAGCGTTCGGCGCGCGGCGACGATTTCATCTCCAAATGACGTCATACGGAACCTCACGGCGACGGCGACGGCGACGGCGACGCCGACGGCGACGGCGACGCCGACGGCAGAAATCTGCTTTTGAGTGTCCATATAATTGCTATCGCAATAAAAAGAGTAATCGTACCCGATTATTATTGCGATAGCAATTATATGGACACTCCAAAGCAGATTTCTGCCGTCGGCGTCGCCGTCGCCGTCACCGTCGCCGTGAGGTTCCGTATGACGTCAATGGAGATGAAATCGTCGCCGCGCGCCGCCGAACGCTGTAGTGCGAGTGAAAGGACGCGAGGGACGCGCGCTTTCACGGGGAGTGAACGCACGGCGGAGAACAAACGCGCGTTCTGTGCCGTGCTCCCTTAAGGGCTGCAGAAGTAGGCGTCTCTTTCCTCCTTTACAATCACCATATATGTAGAGCAAACGCGCCTTCTTCTGACGCACGAAAGGCCGTGGGGGGGGGGGGGGGGGGGCAGGGAAGGGAGGCGACGTTTAGCTGCGGCACCAAGTGCCTATTTATATCAGAGGCTCCGGCAACAGTCACCAACGCCGCACGCATTTTGTGCGAACGCGGGCAAAACGCCGACGGCGTCGACAACAGTGCTGTGTGTTGCCGGTGCTGCTCCATGTCCAAGTTTGTACAGCGGATAAAACTACTATCCTTACTCCGTATAGCTCTCTACTAAGTTGCTATCGCAATTGATGCTTCGCCTTTCGGGTGAAACTGCGACAACTTTTTTTCTTATTTTTCTAAATGTAACCACTATAGCAGAGCGGTGGTTCGGGCTTTGCGCAGCAAAACCTGGGCGCAGGCGATCAAATTCCGGCCGCTACTGTCACTTAGCGATGGGGGAGGAACGGAAAAATTCTGCCTACTGACTAAGCATCTGTGTCCCATGGCTGCCTCACCGCTCACTCACGCACTCACGAAAAAAGAAAATGTCACAGTTTCGCCCTAAGGGGCGAAGCAATGAATGCGATAGCAACACAGCAATGTCATACGAAGTAAGGTGAGCGGCTTTGGTAGCAACAACACGCAGAACTGTTGTCGACGCCATCGGCGTTTTGCCCGCGTTAGCTCAAAATGCGTGCGGCGTTGGTGACTGTTGCTGGAGCCTCTGATATAAATAGGCACTTGGTGCCGCAGCTAAACGTCGCCTCCCTTCCCTCCCCCTCCCCCACGGCCTCTCGCGCGTCCGAAGAAGGCGCGTTTGCTCTACATATATGGTGATTGTAAAGGAGAAAAGAGACGCCTACTTCTGCAGCCCTTAAGCGAGCACGGCGCAGAACGCGCGTTTGTTCTCCGCCGTGCGTTCACTCCCCGTGAAAGACGCGCCCCTCGCGCCCTTTCACTCGCACATACAGCGTTCGGCGCGCGGCGACGATTTTATCTCCAAATGACGTCATACGGAACCTCACGGCGACGGCGACGGCGACGGCGACGCCGACGGCAGAAATCTGCTTTTGAGTGTCCATATAATTGCTATCGCAATAAAAAAAAAACAGCGTGGCTACGCGAAAATAGAACTGATAACAGCCGAAGAATACGCTGTCTGATTACTTGTACTGATATTCTGCTCTCAAAATATAAGCAAGTAGCCCTGGCTAACAAAGAGCGCGTCACGTTGAAAGAGATAGGTAGAAAATATTTGCGCACAGTGCGAAAATAGACAGGCCATAGATTTAAGGAGGGATGCGTCTTCAACGTAACGCTGCTGTCGATCGCTGGTGACGTAGCGGAAGTGTCGCGAAGAGGCTCTTGGCCACGCGCTCGCGTGGTCCGCAAACTTTTGTGGTTGACTGTACTTACCCTGCATATAGAATCTTTCATCCTGCCTATAATATACCATTCAATATGAAAGACAGCGAAAGAGATGCGGGAAGGCGGTGCATACCCCTGTTCACCTTATCAACCACGTAGAGGTCACGCTGCGTCAAGGTCGTTTCGTTTTATTCACTAACTTTACTAATATGCTCGAAGAGTGCAACGATGGGTATTTAACACCCGTACTTAACACCATATAAGAACCTAAGCAAAGGTATTTGGCACTATTAACACCTCCAATTGTGGTAAATAGTTTACTGTGTACGTTGGTTATACCTATAGAGTCCTTATACCTTCGGAAAAGTACCGCCATCCTTTGATCAACGCCGCTTCTCTCTCTCCTGTATCTCCGATTGGACGATGATAGCACGCCCTTTCACTTCTTTATATTGTGTTGTTTTTTTCGCGTCAGAGCCATGTGGAAAGTCATTCTCCGCAGCCGCCGTCGAGGGCGGCAGCGGCGGAGCGCGCCCGGCCTGAACGCTTCAACGGGGCCTTTCTAGGGGCGCCACCATCGACTTGCTTTCGCAAGCAAAAAGTAAAGAAAAAAAACAAGCGCTTTAGGAGAGGAGACGGCGGAGGAAAGAGTAGATGGCGGTACTTTTACTATATAGGGACTTGAGTTATACCGGGCGTTTCTACGAAGACTTTAGGTAATATTTAAGAATAGCAGTTTCGAAATAAAAGGATGGTTTCTTCAGAGACATGGCGTCAGGGTTTCCGACCACTTGGTGACGGATGATGCGGGGTAATTAGTCGCTAATGAACATCCATTCACTATTGACTTTTACACTTCTAATTAATTAGCTTTTAAAGTTTCAGCGGGCTCATCGTCATTCGGAAATTGAAACGAGCTCTCCGTACAAGCCATATCAACTTTGGATATGGAAAAATGCGGTTACCCGTGGAACTGTGATACGGCGAATTTCGGCTATCAGACCGCGCGAAACCGAAACTGGCATGCTGCAGCGAACACAAAACCAAACAACCCTGATTTTCCGCACGCGTCACGTGATCCGGCGCCGGCGCAGCTGGAAGCTGAAGGAGCAGCCGGGTTTTTGCGTGACCACAACAGCCATCGAAACTTGCGAGTCAATACAAGCTTCGCTTGAAAAAGCCTGCAAAACACGAAAAAGTGTCGCGCTGGCACATTTCGCGTGCTTTTGCGGGCTTATTTCGGGCTTGAAAAATATTGTGTTTACGTAGCACTTACAGAGCAGCAGAAGGATTGATCGGGAATTCTTAATGATGGTTTACATTTTTCTGATTGACAATTTCGCTTTGATTATAATGTTTAAAAAGTTAATTAGTTATTAACATCGAATTATGTAATAAGGCGAAATGAAACATAATAGTCCGACTAGCTCCACGGGACCACGGGGAGCAAGTCCACGCAAACAACATTACCTTGATATTGTCCCGTTATGTGACACTCGCATATTGTTAAATTTTGGCACAAGTTACGTGGGACGCATACCGGCTGATCATCTTTAGGTCTCGCAAAATATTTAAAAATTGGCTGTGGCAGATAGCATAATCCTAGTCCTTAAGCTGTAGATTATTCAGAGAGACAGACATATTACTTGCACGAGAAATCGAAACACATATTTGAAGAAACTCACTAATCAACTTCCAAGTTAAATAATTTACGTCAGATATTACAGGTTACGAATTGTTGCCGGCGAGTTGGCAAGGCACATCCATATGCACCCCAGCCATCGTGGTGCGGTGGAGGGAATACCCCAGCACCTGCTGGCGAGATGCATGTTGCAGCCGAATTTCATGGCGTTACGCCGACAACGCTCGTTGAAGCGATGCACCGCGGCATCGCATCTAGATGATGTGGAAACGTTCCCCAACCTGTTCGACCATGCCTCAACACTGTCGGAATAAATGTCTCCGGTGCTTCGAAATATGCCGCGGGCTCTACTGTAAATGTGTTTCGCAGCTCCTGTGAGCGTTGTTTGATTACCCGCGCTGTCAGACCCAAGAAGCAACTTCGCTCATTGCGGAGAGCCCTGGAAGTGATTTAGAAATGCGCTGAAATTCACGAAAAACTCGCGTTCAAACGAAAAAAGTGGCCATACGCGCCAGGCCACTATGAGATCCGGCCAAGCAGGCGACACCGCCGTCAAACTCGATTCAAAAAGGCATGCAACAAACTGCACGGGCACCAGCGGCACGCTAGGCTGCACCGGTACAGTCTGAAATTTTTCTTGACACCGTTGCCGTCAACCACGCGAGAGTCAAACGTAGTACATAAATGGTCTGTGAACGTCTTGAACATAAAGGCTTTGTTGAGCACTGCGTGTTGCGCTAAGTCCAACGGATGGTACAATCGAGAAAATCGCACGAGCACATATTCAAACGAATTACTTTGAACGAATGGTCTTCTTTGGACATACATCTATTGGATATTATGTAATCAAATATGAGCTTGCACGGGCCCAATTCTTTCGAACTGTGTAACTTCTGCTGACGCCTTGTGACAAACTGCTGCTGCTTGTCATCAACGGTGGTCCAACAACATTTCGACAAGAGAACTTGTCGAAACGTTGGCTTCAATCTTAGACATCCCACGTTCAAGCCCTGTTGACTACTTCAATTATCCATCTTACCGCGTATTCCGTGTTCTTATGACTGCTGCTGTTCATTTTTTGGTGTACACTCTGCAAACCTTGTGTTGGGAAAATTCGTGTTCATATCCATACAACCACATTGTGTTTGTCTCTTATGTCCAATTAACACTTTCACCTGCAAGCGCGCATTCACTGTTCATTGTTTTGCTGCACTTGTGAAAGGTTACAAAAAGCTTGACAAGCTTAACTATATAACCAACTTCTCATCTCTACCCTCTACACTCTTTGTTTGCATGAAATGTAGAAATAAAGTGCATTAAGTGCAAACTGAGTTGAAAACTGATCTTCCGGTCTAAGCTCAGGAGGCTCATCGAATCTGCTGCCGCGGTCTTTTCACCAGAAATGTTGAACCATGTTGGGGAAACGAAAGCTCGTTGCCCACCCACTTTCATCTTCCTTTCTTTCTTTCTGTTTTCAGGCATGCACAAAACATTTTTGCTGTCACTTCTTTCAATTTGGTTTGCCTGTGCATTGCTAGGACACAGCAACTTATTTAAGCCTAAGGTAGTCAAAGAAGACGAGAAAAATGTCGTAAGTACATTCATTTACGACTTCGTTGTCGTAATTAAAACTACACGGGAAGAATCATTAACGTTTTTGTCTTTGTTAGAAAGTATTATCTCTTTAATTTCGCGAAATATAAGCTTTAGCCGGTCTCGTACTCTGCTGTTAAGTGCCTTCCAAAGTGACATGATGGTAATGATGACCTCGGGAACTACGGTGTATGTACCCAATGAAGGGTACCGACCAAAAATCAGGCGGAATAAGAAAAGATAAGTTAAGAAATTACAAATTTAATTTAAGTATGCGAAACCTTAAAGAAATTCTGTGACAAGCGACGCGCAATAGCAGCAATGTTTTCACAACTTGCGGTGTTTTTTTTTTTTTTTTAATCATTACCGGCTATCTAACTCACTTATGTTTTGGGGTATTATCCAACACTGAGCATCACGCAATTATCTTCGTTGTAAACTTTCTTCGCTGTATGAACAATCGCAGTTCTAAACGCATTATTTTCCATACTTCCACTACGGGCAAATGTACTGCAATGAATGAACGACAGTTTCCAATGAACTACAGTTTGCAGAGCTGCAGGGAGTTGTATTCATTGATAGAAAACACTGCCGTTACTTTTTTGTTTCAGTCGCAGTTAATTACAGGCTTTGGTTATCCCGTGCAAGAATTCACTGTCATGACCGAAGACTCGTACGACATCATGATACAAAGGATTCCACACGGACGCATGCAGAAACCGGGACAATGGGAAGGAAAACCTGTCGCCTTCCTGATGACTGGGCTTCTAAGTAGCAGTGCAGACTTCGTCGTAAACATGCCAGATCAGAGCCTCGGTAAAGTGGCCGAACAAGCGGCACTCTGTGACCACGTTTCTTTAGGCATTACAAAAGGGCACTGCAAACCAGATATAGAAAACAACTCACTCTATTTGCCATCTGCATATAAGCCACTAGACAAATACGTGATTTGACTGTAACCCTCTTTCACATGCATGTTAATTGCGTCAAATGTTCCTTCCTTCCAAGAGATGGTAACGAGTGGAAAAGTCTAAATAATAATGAAGCTCTTCAGCCGAATGTTGACATTTTCGTTTGCAAACTAATGTCACCAAGCTTTGTTTGTTTTTTTTTCACCTTGAGTGTTACAGAAGTGTTCTGTTCTGTTGTTCTGTTCAAGTGTGTTGTTGTTTTGTATGCTGCGATTTCAGTTTTTTTTTTTTTAATTTTTGCAAGTTTTGAAACCAGTTTTTTTCGTAACCCAATGTGGCAAATACCCTCATGGGTACTGTAGTATAAATAAATAAACATTAGCAGTGCCTGAACAAAAGAAAGCCTCAGTTTGGAGCCAGCGTTTCGACAACGAGACTTGTCGAAGCGTCGAAGCCTCCAGACTGAGGTTTTTCCCTTGCTCAGCCACTGCTGGTTATTTCAGCTGTCCATCTTTCTGCGAGCCCTTTGTCTTGTTCGGATACATGAACATACACACAGTTGAACATATACCAAGGTGCACACAACATTGTTTTGAAGAATAAATAACTCAGAATCGACCACTCGACGGTTATAAAAGGATATGGCCTTCGCTATGCCGTCGGTCTCATACAAGCACTGAAGTTTGACTAAGGCATTGTGACCTTTGACAGCGAAGCTGTTTCCCTCTCGGTGGTCGGCATTTTTCGTGTCCTGTACGTGAAAAAAAAAAAATTATCATCACCAGTAATGGCTCATACTCCCCTAAGCTAGCAAAAATGCAATGGCTCATTCCCCTCGTAATGCAGAGGTTACAAGCACTCAGCAAAATGAAGCGAAGAGTACCTACATTCATTGGAATCACCCATACAATAAACAGAACAGCATACGTTTCAATAAAGAACAAGCTCAAAACAAGCATCTAAACCATCAATAAATCATTGCATACTCCCGCAGCAGTTGTAGCATTGGTTTTGCAACAGCTTTGCTGGACATCCACTTTCGCCGGGCTGGGATGGCGGATAATTTTTTAATGTGATATATATCCGGAAGTTCCCATGCTTACGGGCCTCGGCACTCGATAATAATTTTATCTTTTTTTGTCAAGCAAACGAACTTTATTCACATTCTACAGGGCGTACATTTGTGTGCACGTGATCTTATACCGTTAGATAGCCCCCCCCCCCCCCCCCCCCCCCCCACTTTACCCTATCACTTACTCCTCTCCCCCTCCTACACACGTGTACGTATGAGGATTAACGGGCTTGTGCTGGTTGGCCACATCCAGACGTGCGAGTAGAGCCACAAGATTTATGACCGTGAAAACGGCAGCGCAAACAGCTCAGTACGGGTGGACCAGAACTGGCGACTATAGATTGCCCATTTGAGTTTTTGGGGGGGGGAAATCGCGTCATTGAATCAGGTCACTTTGCTCCATTCTTATGGTTCACTAGAATTTCGTTTTGCGGCAAGCGTACAGACAGGCTGAGCCATAGGAAGGAAGGAAAGAGTGGAGAAGGAAAGGCAGGGAGGTTAACCAGTTCAGCAAAACCGGTTTGCTACCCTACCATAGAGTTTCCTACAAAAGTTACCAGAAAGAGTTCTGGCGCTGAGATCTCTCAGCACTAATAGGGACGATGGGCAAAGCACAGGGATTTGTTTAATCTCCATGCTTGTGGCTTCAGACGTCCTTGAGCTGTTACTTATTACTCGAGTTCATTTCTCTTTATTTCCAAGAAATCATACCTTTTTATGTAGGCAAGATTGCAGTACGTTTCTGCGTAATCATTGAGGATAGTTGGATTTACAAAGCAATATTTTAGTTGAAAATGGTCAGTATGCCAAGTCACAAAGCCGCCTGAAGTAAGGAGGACGAAGTTTGGGCAACTCCGTATGTTATTTTCCCCTTCGCATGCTATAAGTGAACCACCGTGCTTGCAGCTCCGGTAGACACTAAGAACACAGTTCCCTCTGCTGGATTTTGTAGGAAACTGTTGCCTGAACCGTAATAGAATGACATATGCATGACATCATGATTCACCTCGTGAAATACATATATCTGAGGCTTCCGTCTTGATTTGGCTGCGGTCGCTGCATAAACTCGGCCGTTTTCGAATTATGTCGGCTTCTATACCACTTGTAAACAGCCGGGCGTTTCGGGCACTGGAGGCCCTCTATTAGAAAGTTCTAGCCTGTTATTAAAAACCTTTTTTTTTTTCAGTTTGCGTAACACTCGAGACACGCACATGCTCAACGGTACTCAATCATCAGTGTACAATGGATTTATTTTTTGTTTTGGTTCCTGGTGTTTTGATAAAACAGTGACGACACACACACACACACACACACACACACACACACACACACACACACACACACACACACATACACGAAGAAAGAATGTTTTAACGCCTTGTGGTCGAAGAAAGCGACACAATATGGCATTACCTGCGCTGGTGCTACCGGAGACGTTTCCGGTGTTCCGGAATTCTGTAATGTCCAACGCATTTACGGACAAGCTAAGCATCTGTATTATGCAAGTACCTTGCGCGCGGAAGCCACAGACCACAGGGAAATAGCTGAAATTGCGCGGTCAACTACCAGAATGACTCAATGCGCATAAAAAAGACAGCGATCGCGGTGAGATTGTCCCACTACAAATAATCAAAGCTCGCACTGCAGCATGGACTTCCAGCAGTTTCTTTGAACGATAAATAATTACACCGGCACTATAATTTGCACGCATACTTGTCTTTATCGCAATAATTGCAATACATTTTCAACTATGTTCTCAGGTTTCATCCTAGCAGACCACGGCTTCGATGTGTGGTTGGGCAACGTAAGAGGCAACTGCTACTCAAAACACCTCCGCCTCAAAAGGAGGCAGAAAAAGTTCTGGGATTTCAGGTAACTGAACTCTTGAATTCGTATCGCCTAAAGGACGACACATCTAAATACCGAGAAAATATGTTTGTTTTCCATCTGAATGTACAAAACACATCAAGAATAAGCATAATCAACGAAAAGAAAAAAATATTTTGCGGAATTTCTTTTTCATCGATAGGAGGAAAACCCCAGGCAGGAAACCGGAAGTGGACTTCACCCCAAGCCACCTAAGGCTTCGTTTTCAATTTGTATAGACAGTTCTCATTATATATGAGCCATATGTGTACATTTCATTTGCTTTATATCCCATGTTTGACACCACTGCAGCTGGACATCTTGCATCGGTCTTTCACCACCGACCTTGCTTTCAAAAGACAGACTTCTTGCTCCTCTAGTGTTCCTGTTCTGAAGCAAAAAATCACGCTTGCTGCCTGTCAGTCAGTGTTGGCCGAAGACATTTAGCCAGATACTTCGGCCTCAATGCTGAAACTCGCCAAGAAAAAAAATCTGCTATGTTGCCTGTAGGCAACACTCGTCAATAACGAGTCAGGAGTTAGTCTTCACTGAATCACTTAGCATAACTGGGTTGTTCAGCAAACAGTGAAGTCAGCTTTCCAACATTTCGATTTCTTTCGACTTTGGCGCGACGTGTGATTGGCACCAGCTTTAAGTAGAATCAAACCTCGGTATAATGAATTGATGAATATAAAAAGTTATGTTTAAAACAACTCTTTTTTTTTTAGGCGACGCATCAATCACTCCGACGGCCTCAAAAATTGCGCGATAATCATTATAGTTAGTTTATGATTAACTGAAGTTATCTAATTAAAACCTTCCTTACGCATGAAAGTTATAGCAAGCTTACCCCTTATTCGTAATTATTTTAACATTTCAAATTTACGTCCCCTGTGCTTTCCTTTGCTTGATCGTCTGTTGGCTGCATGCCAACAGACGAATGCCCGTACTCTGCGTGTGATGTGTTGCAGTGTATATATATATATATATATATATATATATATATATATATATGTGTGTGTGTGTGTGTGTGTGTGTGTGTGTGTGTGTGTGTGTGTGTGTGTGTGTGTGTGTGTGTGTGTGTGTGTGTGTGTGTGTGTGTGTGTGTGTGTGTGTGTGTGTGTGTGTGTGTGTGTGTGTGTGTGTGTGTGTGTGTGTGTGTGTGTGTGTGTGTTTACATTACTATAATTAATAACATTAAATAATAGTAACAGTAATAATTACAATTGTGTTGGAACACCAGCGTACTTCGTAGCAAATCTTGTCTTCACTGTGGTGTCAGCTACTGTCATGCAATTCACAGAAACAGCACTTCAAGTTTACGTCCCTTCGCCTGTAGCTTGTAGGGTAGAACATGAAACGCAAGTGGGCTTTGATATTTTCATCTCAATCTCACGGTGTCTGCAACGAACGCCGATGTTACGTGGTTATAGCACATCCTAACTAATGTCGCGTCAGTTTACTTCGCAACTGAAAGCCGCCTCCTTCGGGTCCTTGCCTCAGTTTCGACGAAATGATCAAGTACGATCTGCCGGCACAGATAGACATGATCTTGGACGAGACGAAGAAGAATTCACTGCTCTACGTAGGCTGGTCTCAAGGGACCATGATAATGTTCGGCTTGCTTGCGACGAAACCGGAGTACAACCAGAAGGTAAGCCTCGGCATTTCGTTCACGTTGCCGAATAGGACGAGAACAGTCCCCGTTTATATTGAGGCGAGCGGAAGTGCTAACGTGTTCGGATGCACGGGCTGGTGAACGCCGCACATTGTCGATTTCGTGGCGGCGTTATTAATTGCGATAACCTTTAATGAATTTTATTATGAGCATGTTTTAAACGTTGTTCTTTTTATTTATGCGTTTATAGAATGAGATATAATATAGTAACGCCGTCGCATTGTTTTTAAGCGCGATAGCATTTCATTGCATACGTCCCAGCCTATTCTCTGAATCTACTAACGTAAATATCAAAAGCAAATACCATCGTACCAATGTAAACAAATACATTCTCGTCATTAGCCAAGCTCGAATCATTAACCGAAAGGCTGTGATATGGATACCACTATTGGACAAGCGCATTGCATTGCCCTCAAAAAGACAGATCGCGTGGTGTTACAATCTCTTTCCTAGTTCACAAAATGGCTTTAGCGGGTCATGATTACAACCTGTAGACTCACAAAATATCGAATCCCTTCATTCGCGATATAAAACAAATATCAGATTTAATATGCGCCACAAGGGCTGGAGGCGCAATTGATCATGTATTCACATAAGGTACACAAATATTAAACTGGAAGACATAGACCATATACCTTATAACACACCATCCCCTACTCGCTGTCATGTACAATGGATAATCTACAGTGCACCCGAATTGCCACAACCCTTTTCAGAGTATTATCGTCACAAAAAAACGTATATATACAAACTTAGGAATCACGTCATAATGCATTGTGACACTGAAGTGCTGTCACTTTCTCATGAATAATCTCAGGAAAGCATGATTGCGCGAACAGGAAAAGAAAGACTTGGAAAGACTAGTAGGAAACGACAGGTTAGGCGCTGATTTCAACTGTTTTATTACAGCAGAGCAAGAGGGATTCACCAAATGCGCATGCGTGTGTCAGTGTCGTCCAAGGCGATTACAGTGACGATTTTAGCAGCTGCATCTCGTTGTCAAACAGAAAAACAGACTTATCACTAATACAACTCGTGCCTCTCTCCTTTATGTGATAGGCCTCCAAAAATTCTCTAGCTAGCGTATCACCACTCTTGCCAATTATCTTAATGTCACGCAGTAGTGGCTCACATCAGCGCCTGACCTGTCGTTTCCTACTATTCTTTCCAAGTCTTTCTTTTCCTGTTCGCGCAACCATGCTTTCCTCAGATGTCTACCAACTCGCCCAGCAACAATTAAGTTCTACTCAAAAATAATCATCAGAGATGAATGCAACAACATAGCATTTTTATTTCGCTTAAGGCGCTATTTCTGTAGCACACGATCCCTCTCTATAACATACAAGAAACATGTTTCATAATGTCATAATGTATAATGTATAATGTAGTCATAATGTATTCAACGTGCATTTGTAGAGCCCCTTGACACGATTTCCGTGGCATTGTATACACCATCTGCGGGATCAGAAACAATGGGTGACACACACAAGAAGAAGATGACGAACGAACTTTAGGACAATTTTGTAAGTCTCCCGTTGATCGAGATGCGGGAAGAACAGCCGCATAGCTGTGATTGGATATATAGGCCTAAGCCTTATCAGCGTAAAGGGGAGGGTACTTGCGAACCACCACTGAAATCTGGCCGTAATTGATTTTTACAAAGATAGCTGCTAGGATAACTACGACCATTTTACGTGAAATCCACCCCCCATGCACCCGCCATGGTGGCGTAATGGCTTTGATGACCTACGCCCTAAGCCCTAGGGCGTGGGATCAAATCCAAGTCGCGGCGGCCCCATATAAATTTGGGGGCGAAATGCAAAAACACGCGCGTGTACCGTGCATTGGGTGCACGTTAGAAGAACCTCAGGTGGAACACATTCCTTAGGCCCGCCACTACGGCGGTCCTCATAATCACGTCGTGGTTTTGGCACGTAAAACCCCCTAATTTAATTAAAGTCTGCCACCGGTACCATCACACTATACATCTTCCACATCTCTTGGGAAATGAAGAACAAATATTAGACCATATATCGCGCAAAAAATAGCAAAGTTTCTTCAGACATAGCTGCAATTAAGAACATTACACAGAGCTCTGGTCGATTTTCACGTAATCCGATAAGAAGTATACACATGGTATACGATGCATTGTCTGATATGACGTGTGGTGTATTGAATAGGAGAGGTGTGTCTATTCTGGCTGTTAAAACCCCTCGTAACCTGCTGCAAACTTTGTGGATGCGGCTATATTGATACAGATTGAATTGGTACCGTAATTGGTCCTGAATCGAGTTTGCGTGCGTGCGTGCGTACACATGCAAGAGAAGTCAAGAACATGGATAGATATAACGGATGCAATAAATCATGACACTTTAAAATAACCAGCGCATTTGCAAGTTAGTTCTAAGCATGAAAGCGGACAATTTGTTCGTTCGTATATTTTTACTAGGTCCGTCTTTTCAACGCCATGGCACCTGCACCCTTCATAGGTCACATGAAGTCGGATATCAAGCATGCGGTGCCCTTTGGGGCGTTCTTGAAGGTGAGCGTCATGCTTCTCTTCAATTCGTAAGACATACCACAAGTAAACAACGTTTCTTCTCACGCGAAACGATCTCCGGCAGAGCTCGAGATGGCGAACAAAAGGCTGGAGAGATAATGTTAGCTGCGAAACAAAAATCAATTTCTCATGGCGCTACAACGAATCGATCAATTTGGATGCGCACTGAACACGTCAAACACGGACAAGTGCCCTAACATTGCGTTGGAGCTTTCCACATTTGACAGCTGCGCTAGAACGCGCCGCCTATAGCGAGCGGTGAAAGCAAAAATGGGAAGGATACGATGCCCATTCGCCGCGACATCTCCAATCGCTTATAACAATTGGCTCTATACTTTCCTTGTCCTCACTGTTGGTTTCGTTGTAACTAAGGGAAATCGAGCCCCTCGTTTCCCCCTCTTGTATTCAAATTTATATACATAGTCACATGCAGCTAAACTGTTCGCTTGTGACTACGTAGTAAATATATCTTCTCACAAACCGCCTCCTCTGCCGATATAGGCCATGGGTCGCGGCGTTTCAGGTGTACGAGAGTTTTAGCTTTTCCGTATATAACCCATAGCCCCGTATATAACGTATATAACGTTTTCCGTATGTTAACGTACAACGTATAATCCGGAACAACGGATTACCGGAGGCGCGAACGGCAGCAGTAACAAACACTTGTAGCGACATCTTGTGACGTTTTGTCCAACGACATCACGTTAGAAACATTTCTTGTGCTACAATGGTGCTTACGTTGAAGGAACTATGCATCACCAGGTGGCGCGCTACCAATTCATATGCTCACGGTAATATTTACATCTCCGGCACCGGGTATTCCGTAAAGGACAATACGTTTTCTTATAAGCTAAAACTTCCTAATAAAAATAAAAAAAATCAGAGCCCTTCTACTACTGTGAATTGGGCAACCAGTGAAGCTGTGACTGTGGCAGGTCTGCTATAGTGAATATTGCTTAGTGAATTTATACATTATCATTATTGACTATATTGAGCGTCTTCGGCATGTTCGTCAAAGAGCAAGGACACCGGCGTCTTGTTTTCGCCCGGCGCGATGGTCAAGTAGTGCGCTTGCCGTGCCCAAGTCCAGCCCATCGTCATAGACTAGCGTATTAGCCGCAGCGTTCATAGCCGCGGCACACTGCACGGCATCGTCCAGGATCCCGGATGATGGGGTTAAACGAGCGTCCGTCCCATAGCGTCACCAAAGGGCAACTGCTGATAAAGCACTAGCGCAATCTCTACGTCACAAGACAAAGGCACAACAACGATTGGTGGGACGTGCCGCGGCCAATTAAGTATCGAGACACTTGTGAAAGAGGCATCGGCGTTGGCGGGGGGTATAACAATGGACTATCCATCATCCGTTTTGACACCTGTGCTAAGGCACAGCTGGCGGGAAACCGCCAAGCACATGGAGCCGAAATTATTGTACGCGCCGGTAGGTCTACGGACGCGATGTCCTGGAACCCAGCCCGTTAACAGCTTCGCTGTAATAAGTTGAAATGCATTAGTAAATTACTCTTGCGCAATCCCAAGTAAGCCTCGCTTGCCGTTAAGAGGAGGCTTGGTGAGGCAGAAAAGGCGAAAAAAAAAACGAAAAACAGGGGGCGACGCTGCTGTCAAGTTCCCGCACCACCTCGTCATGACGTCACATATTTTCACAGCGTTTGCTCGGGCCTAGTTCATTGTCCATAGGTAAAGACGGTCCGCATATTGCACTCTAAAAGAGGAAAGGACAAAGCTTAGCAAGGTTTAAATACATTTACTGAGTCACAATTGCCCAAATAGTTTTTTTAAAAAAGGTTTTGACATCTATGACGTCACTGCGACGTAACGGCGCTGGAGTTTCGGCTCAAATTTTTCTTTCTTTTCTTTCATTAACTTCAACGTTAACTTTCTCTTCTAACTACCTCTAAATTACTGAAAACGACCTTTTGAAAGCACATTATCAGACTATAAACTGATTGAGCGGTTCCCCTTAGCGTCCCTCTGCAAGATGGACTAGTTCAACTTATATTGTTTACAGCTGTCTCCCGCTTCTGCCCATGCTCCGCAAATTGTATGCCAGGTTGTTCGTTTCGTTTCAGAGTGTTTTTCAGGTGGCGTTAAACGGTGCATTCTTAGCGAAAGCCACAATAATCAGCAAGAAATTAAGGAAGGAAGTCTGCGGGAGCTATTGGCAAGGCATAACTTGCAAATCATCTTTCAAGTTTTTCAATGGAGGATTTCCCGTGGAAATGAACATGGTAGGTAACGTCTATAAGACTGTGAACGTTAGCTGTGAATAAAGTAAACACGTGGCGTGGTTAGAACAAAACAAACTTCTAAATATGACACCGTGTGCGGGGTCGACCACTTTAAGGGGAAAGACATTATCAGTGTGCAAGTCAGTATTAGCATTTTCTTCTCCACTTGATAGCGTAAACGTTGCTTGCACAACTCGTAATGCGGATGTATTTTTAATAAAAGATTGTCGCGCCCGATTTCATACGAAGTTGAAGCTGCTACAACCGCTGGAATACTTATGAGTATGATGAGTAACCGCTGGAATACTGATGCCCATAACAGTGAAGGACCACGAACAGCCTCCGCCATACTTAACCCGAACATGGCTCAAAGTGCCTTTTTTTCATTTCTCCTGTCGACACTGCTAGATTAATCGCATTGCGCTGCTACAAAACCGATAGCTTAATCCGTGTTCCTTCCAAAGCCGTTTATGTTTGCTCCGTAAAGCTCGCGTTTGTTAGAATTAGCTACTATGTAGACATGCGTCTTTTCAACCACAAGTATTTTGATGTATACACATACTATGTGCAGCATTCATATTAGCACATAAACCTGACCGCGAGAGACAAAACGGCTATGACCTGGGAAGGAAGCTGGTAGTGGTTAAAGAAGGGAGCTGCGCCATCATTATCTTAAAAAAGGATAGTGCTGAGCATAGCTGGAAGCGAACTGCTCGATAGCTGGAAGGATGGATTTCTCCTCAACATCATCCTTTCATTCATGCAACAATTTTTATGCAGTGAAAAAAAAAAACGGCGACATATTTGTTTGCACCGCTTCCAATACCATAATAGATACATCTATTATTGATCCTATACGTAGTTCCAGCCTATTACACCTTTAAAAAATGCACCAATATCTTACTGTTAAAATTATGAAACAGGTTTTCGCAAATCAGTGAGAGATTAGGGTAGTCTAAGCTCAGTGAACAGGTAAGCGTACTTCGATATAACTGCGTACTAACCCTGCTTGTATACTGCGTTCCACACAGACTAGGTTCCCAGTTTACATGGCTAATAACCCTGCTGGATCTTCGGTGCGCAACATGTATCATTTCGCACAGGTGAGCCAGTTCTTTTTTCTTTACTTCTCGTGTGTAAGTTTTTCTGTACTTCCAATTTTATAAAAACACAGCGAGATGACAAACAATTATGTTCCGAGAACAGCTATACCTGCATATCTTAGCGCAATCATTCTGTAACGATATCGGAATTAATTTAAAAGGTACTGCCAGTTTGATTACCAGACTTTAGGCAGGTTTAGGCAGAATTCAACAGATATATTCACCAATTAAACAATTTAATTATTCACTCTACGGCGCACGTTCCAAATGCAAAGTTAAAGCCGAGCAGTACCAAAGCCAGCTTGGCAAAAATGAAAGGACTAGCAGCATTTCTTTCATGGTTGATTTCAACCACGAAACATTTCTTTGTTTATTTCCAGGTGCTATCTTTAATGTGACCGGTTAAAACCATTCTGTGAACTCGGAGAGTGAGCCCATAACGCAGTTTTTCTTAACTCGGAATGAAGTGCGGTTGCGGAGTAGTTTACGAGTATATTAATCTTACACTCGTTCTTTCCAAAGTCGTCAAAGATCATCAAAGATTGGAATCATCTTCTCCCCTCCTTCACTACCACATAGGATAGCAAATCATTAGCAAGCGCACAAAAACACAACACATACAGAGAGAACGCTGGGTGTGCAAGGACCCTGACTCACATTGCGCTGAAAAAGAATAAAACATAAATAATATTAAAATGTGCGTTGCATTACCGCACCATCATAAGTTGGCGAATAACCTCTAGAATGTAGCCAGCCGGTATGGCTTAAAGAGGTACATTTCTGCACCAAGGAAACTGGCAAAAGTGTACGCTAAGCCGTACCGTGAGCTATCAAATCAGCAAATGTGAAAACATGGATCTTGCCCTGGCGCCGAATAGCGCCTGCCGGTGGTTAGAACAATGTTCAGAATGTTAGTGCAAGTGTCTCCCGGAAATTTGATAGAATGTCAAATTATTAGCATAGAACAAGCGTGTTCTTTTCGTGCTGGAGAACTTGAGAATTGGCGCACTCGCATCCATTAAGCAAACATTCGAAACGCGAACGCATTACAAATGTAATTATTACACTCACTGAATATCACTGCAGCTAAATTGCAATCCCCGCACATTCTAACTCTTCTACTGTTACATTTCAGATAATAAAGGCCAATCAATTTCAAAATTTGATTGGGGTTTCCTGAAGAACAAGATAATATATGGTCAGGTACGTATTATAACTACAGCATATCATCGAAGACGAAAGGGAACTTCATATAACTGTCATTAATAACACTAGGGAACATGCTGAAATTACGGAACTGCAGCACGTCACTGCTGAGTGCAGTTCTATAATTAGAAACAGCGCTAAAACTGCCACCAGTTCTGAAATATTCGTCACCTAAATTCGGCATGAAATACATTGATGTTCCGATATAGCTTTAGCTTGCATTATGTATATGTAAGACTGATGGAAAATAAAAAGTGGAGCAATAATGCATTTCATCCAAAGAAAGCGCACGACCCGTCTTTCTTCAAAGATTTTAATAGGACGTCATATCCCTTACAACCTCGTGTTTCGGGTGTAACACCAAAAATTCCAAAGTGCATGCAAAGTTTCAAGCAAAATATTTTGCCGTTTGCTTGCAGACATATTTCTAAAAATGTATTCGCTCATCGAAGAGCTTACCATGATGCAAAATTAATTTAGAATTTACTGAACTCAAATCAGACCATTTTTTAAAATTTATCCTAATAATCCTATTTGAATATATGGGCATCCCATATAAAAACCTGCATGTTTCCATATACTACATGATGCCTGCTCCATACGTTTCCATATATCATATGCGGCATTCCCCGTATAGTATATGGGAACGTGAGGGTCTTTGTGTTGGATTCCCATGTGTTCATATAATTATATTGGACATGCCCCATATAGTATATAAACATACGTGTTCTATGTGGGACCCACATAAGTTCCTATGGGAATATTATATATGGCGCGTGTAGTTTTTTTTTTTTTTTTTAATAACTAGGATTCCTACTCCGGCCCCAGGGAACCTACAACCCTGAAATTTCTCCAGCATGTTTTCCATAACGCACACTTGAAACACGTAATACTAATGATGCCCGTAACCCACAGTTCTGAAGCTACGCACTGTTCAATATCTTGTAAAGCTCTAACGCGTAATTACCAGAACTGGTAATCTCCCACGATGCTCTGAGTTATGTGCACACGTCTAACTTTTCCGACGTGTCACCCCTGCAACGCCCAACATCCATGCCAAATTTCATTGCGAAAGCCTCGAATGGTTCTCTCCATACACGTTTGCCAATATATGGAGTGAACGCTTGTAGTAGGCCTTTCGGAACGGGAACGAACGTTCTCCACCACATCGTCTCCGAATAACAGCGTTCCTCTAAAACGTTTCCAAGGTGTTGTAGTTGAACACTGCGCCACAGGGCGACATCACCAGCGATGCTGCTACAAACTATGCATTAGGTATTTATTAAACAGCAATAGGTATATGGACAAGCTAAAAGTATCTATTACTCCTATACAGAACATTAAAACCTCAGATTCTGAGCTTCATTTGTTCCCTATACGCCTCCGAATGAAAAGGATAGGAGCTTTTCACGGCACTGGTACACGCGTTGACCAGTCTGGGACTGCTGTTCTGCCTTCCTTGACATCCTCCCCTTTTGACATGAACTGTGGCGTGTTTTAACGCGCAGGTAAAACCGCCGCAGTATGACCTTTCGAAGGTTACAGCACCGGTGGCCCTCTATTGGAGCGATGGAGACGTTCTGGCCTGTCCACAAGATGTGAGACATCTCAAAAGGCTGCTGCCCAACGTGGTGCTCTTCTACAAGGTGCCCGTGCACGGGTTCACGCACATTGACTTTGCATGGAGCATCAAAGCCAAGAACCACCTCTACAAGAAGATTCTGCACATGATGATCAAGTACTCCCGGATGCAACCGCATATGCCCTTCCCCTAAGGTCGGAGAGAGGGCATCATTGATCGAGCGTTGCAAAGGAACTGAAAGTTGATCTAGCTGGTATTAAATGCGAAGCATTTCTTGACGAACATTTGCTGCTTTGACAGTATCTATCTATCTATCTATCTATCTATCTATCTATCTATCTATCTATCTATCTATCTATCTATCTATCTATCTATCTATCTAGCCACCTACGTCTTTGTGCTCTCATGCTCGTTTCGTTAACTTGGTATGTACCAAAATTGCATACTATGACAAGAGTATATGACGAACATAAATGACATGTAATGTCATGAATGTCATGACATGCGTGTCATGTAGGTCATGAAAGAGTCTTGGTGCTCTCATGGTCGTTTCGTTAACTTGGTAGGTACCAAAATTGCTATAGCATGACAGGAGTGTATGACGAACTTAAGTGATAGGTCATGACATAAATGTCATGACATGCGTGTCATGTAGGTCATGACAATGACCCAGCGAAAAATATTAACACTCAAAAACCATTGAAATGGGTTCGGACGTGCGTACTAAGTGAAGGAAACACTAAAGGATGCTGGTAGAAGTCATAGTCATGAGCATGACAACATAAATGACAATGACTCGGAGAAAAAATATTAACACTCAAAAGCCACTGAAATTGGTTCTGACGTGGGAAGTGAAGGAAACAGTAAAGGATGATGGTAGAAGTCATAGTCATGACCATAAATGAGCAAAGATGACACTGACTCAGCGAAAAAGGATTAACACTAAAAAGGCACGGAAATGGGTTCTAAAGTGTGTACTAAGTGAAGTAAACAATAAAGGATTGTGATAGAAGTCATAGTCATGACCATGACTCAGCAAAAATGAGCATGACTCAGCGAAAAAATATTTACACTCAAAAAACAATTGAATTGGTTTGAACGTGGGTACTAAGTGAAGGAAACACTAAAGGATGGTGGTAGAACTCATAGTAATGAGCATGACTCAGCAAAAACGTCAGTGACTCGGCGAAAAATGATGAACACTCAAAAACCACTGAAATTGGTTCGAACGTGTGTACTAAGTGAAAGAAACACTAAAGGATCGTTGTAGAAGTCATAGTCATGAGCATGACTCAACAAAAATGACAGTGACTCAGCGAAAAAAGATTAATACTTAAAAACCACTGAAATTCGCCTAATTCGCCTGGTAGAGCGTCCTTCTATCAGAGGACCATCCTGTCTCGTCACCTTGCCGGTTGCCCCGCCGATAAAAAGTACGCGGTCGTTCATAGGACGGTGGTGACGTGCGACGGCGGTGGGGACAAAATCGGGCGACGTGACCGCGAATGCCGCATTGGAAGCAGATGAGGCGTTCACGGGACGCGCCGAAATTGTCAGTCGGAGGATAACTGGCACGGCCGTCCCACTCTTGAGGAACTGCAGGCAATCTGCGTGAGTAACCGTTGTGGAACTGGTAACTGGGATGCGCGTTCGTAGTAGGGTTTGATACTCCTGGAGGAGACGCGAAGTTGTAGGCATCTACGGATGCGGCGGTAATGGACGTCTCACCGAAGTCACTGGAAGAGAAAGGCTCTCGAACCCGAGGAGTCGAGAGGAAAACCGCCTGGCGTCGGTCTAGCTCTTCGCGCACCACTTCCCGAATCTCCGAGGCGAGGTCGGACGGAGCTGGGACCACGTCAACACTGGCGACGTTAGTCACGTTGGCCAGGCGGCCGAACTTCGGTGTGATACGCCGAGCTTTGAGCGCTTCAAATGTGCGGCAGTGCAGAACGACGTCCCTTACCGACTCCAGACGGTCTTTTCCTATGAGGAACTGGTACACGTCCTCGGCGATCCCTTTCAGCAGATGACCAACTTTGTCCTCTTCTGACATCTGAGGGTCCAGGGCCTTGCACAACTTAAGCACTTCCTCGATGTACGTAGTGCACGTTTCGCCGGGGACTTGAGCTCGCTGCATTAGCGTTTGCTCTGCACGCTTCTTTTTAGCTGTCGGATCTCCGAAACACTTCTCGATTTCGTCTACGAACTTCTCCCAAGTTGTCAAGCTTTCTTCATGGTCACACAGACGCTGTTCTCTTGAGGAAGAAGGCGACGTTAAGCTGGGCGGTGGCATTCCAGCCGTTGAACCGACTTGCTCGTTGGTAGAAGCTGAGCCATCCGTCCATGTCTTCTCCGTCTTTTCCAGCGAAGGTGCGTGGCTCGATGTAGGGCTGCCATGGAACGCTGGTAGAAGGTGGCGGATTGTCGCCGTCAGAAGCCATCTCTGGTGGCCGACCGGCAATTCGGCGACTTCGGCGAAGCTCCACAACCGCCTCAGCGGTCGGTTCGTTGTCGTTCTTCAGGGACGCCGTTGTTTTACCCCGCACCGTCCACCAAAACTGTTACTATGGGGTGCATTTATTTAAAGATGAATCGATGAAAATGGGAAAAGGGTTGCCGCGCCGACACCGAGCCGCTCCAAAGACAACCGCACTTCGTTCTCTTCTTCTTCCGTCCTTCTGTAGCTTTAGGGTAACAATATCATCGTCATTATCAACCCGTTTTAGCATGTACAATGCAGGACGAAATCCCTAGCTTCCACGGGAATCAGCAGTTACCGTTGTCCTGAGTCAGCAGACTCTATTCTACACCTGCTAATTTCCCAACTTCATTACACCACTTAATTATCTGCTGTCTTCGACTACACACCCGTTTTCTTGGCACCCATTCGTTAACACAATAAACCATTGGTTATCTGAGCTACGTATTACATGACCTGCCCAATTCCATTTATTCTTACTGATGTCAACTACAATATCGACTTTCCCCGATCGCTATATAGTCCACATGGTTGTCTTCTTGCCTCTTAACGTTAGGCCTGTCATTTTTCGTTCCATCGCTCATCGCGGGATCTTTCAGAAAGTTGCTAAGATATTCACATTTGATTAGTTTACTTGAAAAGTGTACAATCATTGCATTATATACCAGTACTAAAACATGGAGCAGAAACTTGGTGGCCACCAAGTTTCTGCTCCATGTTTTAGTGCCGGTATATAATGCAATGATTGCACAATTTTCTAGTAGACTAATCACACTGTGAATATCTTAGCAATCTTCTAAAGGTATTGCACAGCAACCTTAAATATTGACAGGAAAAGTTTACAATGCCGCTTAAGACTGACGGCCAGCAAGGAGTCTAATCACTCCAATGCTATTCACTGCATACATAGAATCACTGAAGCTGTTAGACTGGGGAGGATTAGGTGTGAGGATGGACCGGGAACATTACAAAAACCTGCAGTTTGCAGAAGATATTGTCCGGTTAAAAGGGCATGAGGTGACTTGCTACAAATAGATGAGGAACTTACCCAAAATGTGTCTCAGAATATATAGGATTAAAGGTTAAAATAGATACCTAATGCAATGTTCAATAACCTAATAAGAGCATTCTCGATCGACAGCAACGTTCAATGGCCTAACAAGAGAATTCAGGATACACAGTAAGCCTCTATAATCTGCGCGACAGCACGGTTATTGAAGCTAATTAGTCACACAGGGACAGATTATGAGAAGGAAACCTTATGACCCGTCCTTCTAGAATAAAAACGGGGCGGAGTTTATACGGAAGCCATTACCGGCCGCTTGCCGATATCTTTGAAAATAATTATTAATCGATCCTCAAAAATGTTTACATCAAGCACAAAATCACGAGATTTCAAAAAAGACGAAAAATTGGTTATAATTCTCTTCATAACTAAAGAACAAATACAAATATCGCTTAAAGCTGATGAAAGAATCTTAAATCGCTGTTACGGGCACGGTATGCGGTGGTTGGACATACGTTTTACAAAAGTCGCATTCACGGAATTGATCAGTACAATTTAATGGCCCGTGTAATACGCGCCATATTCGCACGATTTAAATGTTGCATCTGGTCCCGCGCACAGATTTCCGATATCCGTCTATATTTTAGAAATCTGAAGGTTGTAAGCTTGGCGCTCCAATCAAATCTTTATATTAACTTTACAGCGAAGCTGTTAGCCTCTAGTTGGTCGGGATTTTTCGTGTCCGCATGCGCGGCTCTCGTTCACACAAAAATGTGGGCCGATTCCGGAGACGGTGCAAGAAAGCGGCAAGCGCACAGTATGCTGCTTCTCCAAGAGGCACCACACGACGTCACCAGGTGACATCGTTACTTGGCGAAGACGCCACCGCGTGACGACACGTTTGGCGTGATGACGCCACCGTATTACGTCATCGGGCGATATCGTCACGTGACGATGCCGTTATTCTCGTATATTCGAACTACAACCAGAAGCTATACCACGTCTGCAGCTTGTGTGCAAGTCTTCCTTTACGAATTTTCTGACGCGATTAACTTTGAGAAATTCAATTAGTTCAATAAGGCACTTGCGCTTGGCGGAGGGTCTGGGAGAACGAGGATGTATGCTGCACTTCCGCACACGGAAGTTTTTTCAGGCATTTATTTGCCTTTTCGCCAGAGTCCACGGAAAATATGTACATGATTGTCCGAAAATAAACAAACTTCAAACTTCAAACGTGCGTGCGCGCGTGACTTAGGTCGCTTGCGGTGACGGTGGTGCTTCTCTAACGTCGGCAACAGCTTCGCTGTTAATCCACTTTCACAGGGCGGGATGGAGGCAGAATGTTTTCGACTGCCATAACTTTTTTTTGCAAATTTTGTTAGGTCCTAAGTTATACTTTCGCAACCCTCAGTCGCTATAATATGGCTTTCTCTTTTGACAGCAATTTTTATTCAAATTTTCTAAGCGGTTACCCGATGAGAACGCTTTTGATATTTTTATATGCATACTAGAATTTGTTGCGAGAGATTAGAGAAATATTGGCGGTGCATCCACTCTATAGAGATTATTTTAAAATTATGGGGTTTTACGTGCCAAAACCCCTATCTGATTATGAGGCACGCCGTAGTGGGGGACTCCGGAAATTTGGACCACCTGGGGTTCTTTAACGTGCACCTAAATCTAAGTACACGGGTGTTTTCGCATTTCGCCCCCATCGAAATGCGGCCGCCATGGCCGGGATTCGATCCCGCGACCTCGTGCTCAGCAGCTCAACACCCACTGAGCAACCACGGCAGGTTATAGAGATGATTGTCGACTACCCCAGCGCAGGCTAGTCAGCCGGTCTACACTGGCTTTCTCTCTCTCTCTCTCTCTCTCTCTCTCTCAGGCTCTTAATGCTATTGGCAATCTACCTCGTGGTTCATGGGTAACTGATGGCATGATTGATATAATGATTACATTGAAAGACGGCCGATACCCAGTTGACACACACCCATTGGCTAAAGTTGGCATCAAATATGTTTACTGAAAAGCAGTACATACCCCCAGAGGCAAAAACCCTGCTGCCCAAGTTGCCGTCAAAGACGTTCACTGACAAGCACCACATACCCAAAGTTACATGGGCAGTGAACCCAAGTTGTTCCGATCGGTTTTGAATCCTGTTCCCCCAACACAGCAAGCGTTCCATGGGTATCCTACCCATTTACCATGAACTACGCAAGGACCCAAGTTGGCAGGCAAAAGGTTACTCACGGACATAAATGCATAATGACATAGAGACACACCGCGAACTGGAGTAATTCCCCAATGAATGCTAATAACATAAAAAAGCTGAATATAATCACCTTGAATGGACCTATCCATCGCAAACACAAACGGCCACGTAACGGCCTATATCGTGCGAGCGTCCACGATGATGATCATCATCATCATTTTAGCGCCTTTAAGCGGCAATAACCAGCGATACCGGCAGAAGTACTCTTAAGTGCACTAAGCACGCTCCTGTGCAAGATTCGTTTAATGCGATGTTCCCTTCAGGACGACGTACTACCAAATTATAGTGTTCTCGCGCGATATAGTTAAAAAATATACTAAGAAAGGAAATATGTGCCAGGGACAAGTTATCTCCTCTGTAGCCCCTGTTGTCTATAAGCTAAGCTTTTCTTTTTCTTATGTCTTTTTTTTTCGGATCAGTGGCTCACGGCCTATTTATATCGCGTAGATATTTCAAGCTGCCGTGTAATATTGGCACTCAAGACATTGCCGGACGCTGCACTCACATTTCCCAATACGCCGGCCAGCTGCTCTCAATTTCACACTCTTCTCTTTTTTTTATTTCTCAGGAGTTGTTTGTTGCGCAATCGGATCTCCATTGTGTGAATGCAGGCCCGCCACATTGACGCCGTTCATGCATATTAAAAAATGAAACAATAACATCGAATTCAGAGAATGGCATGTCTACATCGTTCTGACAATGTACTGCTTTACCTGTTTCTAGAAGTTTTTATTAGTGGCGTTCGCATCCCGGTTGAGGCTCGCTTCGGAGTAAGAGTCGCTTACGTGGAAGAGAATACAAGTAAGCCTGCTTCCTCTTTCCTCTTTCTTTTCGTGGCCCATTTTGATGAGCTTAAATTCTGTGGTTTTACGTGCCAAAACCCCGATATGATTATGAGGTACACCGTAGTGGGGGACTCAAAAATAATTTCGACAAACTGAGGTTCCTCAACGTGCACCCAATGCACGGTACACGGGCCTTTTCTTGCATTTCGCCCCCATCCAAATCCGGCCGCTGTGGCCCGCATTTGGGCCCGCGCCCTCTGCCAGCTTTGATGTATGACGACGTATGACGGGCCAGACAGCCGCATGTCACGAAGAACTAGCAAACCTTGATCTTTGAAAGCGTTCAAAGAACGCTATATTGTGTTAACCAAGCTCATGATTCCCGAATACAGTGATCGCGCGTAATAAAATACCGGGTACCAATTTCGGCCTTATTTTATTTTTCAGAGCGTTCGAAGAACGCTCTGAAATCACGCTTGTGTGAATCAAGCTTGTGAAACCATACTTTCAAGGCTCCATTTTTATTTCGTTGATTAAAAAAATAACAAAGCTAATCACAAGTCGAGAAAAACGAAGGCCTAGCTATCAAAGAATATATTCGGGAGTAAATTTTTAATATCACCTCATTGTAGGTGAAGAAAACTGCATCGCTTTAAAAAAAATCTCGCTTGTTGCCCGTTGTGGAATTGAAAACTTGCTGGCTCTCCCGTAATCGACAGTAGATGTAAGCATGAAACGGCTACCGACAAAGCAGATTGGTTGGAGCTTAATACTATCCACCATCTTAAAATGGGTGTAGTGCATGCTCCCTCCACACCGCAGCACACCGCAGCACGCTATACTGTGCACTGGACGCCGCCCAGCTATAGAAGAAAACCGACCGAAGGTGGCACGACAGGTAGCAAAAGGCGCCAAGGAGACAGAGCGCACGGCCAGCTAGAAGAAAAGTGCCTGGAGGAGGCGACGCAAAACCCGCGCCGCGGAACTCACGGACCGCTGGCATTCAAAAGAGCACAGGCAACACTGTCTCAGCGCCAAAAGATACAAGGGGCTGAAAACGCCTCGGTGAGAGTTATCTTTGTCAATGACGGACCTAATCATCAGTCACACATAATGAACCATTACAATCCAGTGCTGCAAAAAAATTTTTTGAAACGTGTCGCTGAAGTGAGACTAAAGGGTCGCTAAAATCCCCACTAAATGTTTGTGAATTTTGGTGAATTTCTTTAAACGTTAAATAACGCGGGCGTTTAACGCACTATACAATAAGCTAACGGCAAGTAAACTAGTTACCTAGACGTTTCACGTTTCTGTAATGTCCGTGCAGGTGACTAATAAACAGTGAATATACCAACATGCGGTGCAGGCCTTTTATTTATGCGTTTTTATTTATTTATTTATTCATTCATTCATTTAATTTATTTGTCTATTTATTTATTGATACTGCAATATCCGATGGGAAATTTGGAAGATCGGATTATGAATCAGAACTAATCCTAAAATTTGCGTAAATGTAACAGATACGAGACTTGCCAACCTTAAAATGCCAGAAATGCTACCACCGAAGCCATGAAATACCAAAATTTTGTGAAATATACTATTTGTTTCATTAATCAAGACGCATAGACTTTTAACGCGATAGCGTTAAGGGCCCCGTGTCGCGAAAAATCCTGTGTCGGCGCCGACCGTCGTTTGGCGAAAAATCATTCCGAACCACAACCACGCAGGCCCTCCGGCGACATAAATACTTGATTTACTACTAAAGTTGCTCACGCTTTGTCTTGCGTTTTTTACAAAGTTATTCCTCGGAATTTATTTTACAAATTACCTGTTGGAGACGCTTCAAAAATACATCAAGAAATTCTCATAGAAAATTATTTGCATCACAGAAAAACGGAAATGTTCATAAGGTTTATTCGTGAAATATCCATGTAATGGCGGTCAAAATTTCACTTGCCATTTTAGTGGTGGCGCTACCGCCGGTAGGTCAGAATAATCTAGCGGGTCCAAAAAGTAAGGCTTTGCAACAGCCTTCGACGACTATATATTTGCATCCAGTTGAGATCAGTTCAGCCTTAAATAGGGCGCAAATGAGAAGTCGTAAAATTATTGTCGTAAATACGACAATCGTAACCAAGCTATTTAAATTTAGCATTTTACGATGAAATCGTAAAAGCTGGCAGATATGAAATACAGACACAAATCGCAGCATACAAAAGAAAGAAGAACACGATTTCAGCATAATAGTTTCGAAACAAGTGTCAATTTACACTCGTCTGAAGAACTTCATCATTAGTTAGACTGTTCCAATTGAAAACAACTCTCGGAAAGAATCAGTACTTGAAGCAATTAACGCATGTGCGAAGGGTGTAAAGTTCTGCTAAATTATGCCTTTGTCTGGTGAAATATCCGGATAACAAGGAGCTTACTTGTGATGTATCAGTGTTGTAGTGCCCATAAATTAGCGGGTAAACTTATTAACACCAGAGATTCCTCTGGGACAAAGCAGGCAAGTTAGCTTTGGCGAAAAGAGCTGCTATTGAAGAGCGTCCGAAACTGTTATATGTAAAGCGGACATAATTTTTTCTTGTATTTTCCCTGTTTTGTCAACATCAGTTTTAGTGAGAGTCACGGATTATAGACGCATGGTCCTACTGGTGGTAAGACACAGTTTTATAGGCTAGCAACCCAAGAGCAGGGGTTGACAATTTAAAAGCTTTTCGAAGAAAGAACAGTTTTCGGCTTGGGTTAGCTGTAGCATGGTCAATGTGCTTTGACCAATGAAGGGTGTTATTCATCCAATGTCCTAAATATTTAAAGTGAGTTGTTTAGTCAAGAAGCAGATGATTTGCACAAAACCTAAATTATCAAGGTTTTCGTTTCAGAGTAATAGTCATAAAAATATTTTCGAAATTGGTTTCCATTTGCCAAAATTGATATCATTCAGTAATCTTCTGGAAGTCCTGATTGAGCTTTTCTCGGTGAGAAGAACTTTTGGTCTCCGAGCAACAACACAATCATCAGCGTACAATTTCATTTTAACTGAAATATCCTTTAATTTGTCATTAATGAACATGATAAACAAAAGCGGCACAAGCACGGATCCATGTGAGACGCCGAGTCTACTGAAAGTCGTTCTGAATGTAAACAACACTTGTAAACAACATATTGCTGCAAGTTTCGTAGGTAGGCTGACAAACAGGTTATCAATTGTGTGTTTTTGAGGACTACATTTGATTTACAGAGTAACTATTTATGGGAAACTGTCATATGCTTTGTTAAAATTCATAAAAAATTGCGTTAGTTTGTTTACCATTATTGATTACTACTGCGAAATCATGGACGGTTTCAATTAGCTGAGTAGATGCATAAAAACGTTTTATAAACCCGTGTTGATATCGCACTAATATATTTACATGACGGATGATGACAGTTTAGATTCCGTGTTTACTTTCAGATTGAAAGATTGCAAGTAGATCACGATTCAAAGGACCACAGATAACTTTGTTTTCTTAGCACGAAAAGGCATTTAGTCCACATTGTCCCTGAATATTTCTGGTTCTCTACATTCGTGATAGGAGAACTAAATTCTTCACCGAATGTTGTTAACACGGGGATGACAATTACCCGAGCTTTGTGCAGACTAAATGCCACGCTTCTGTCCTTGAACTACCTAAAAGCCGCCGTGAAGTATTCATTGGTCCGAAAGCCGAGAGAAACGGAAGCGATTTGTTCAAATTCGCGTGAACGAGCTCAACCGCTCCGAGAACTACGCCTTTCTATACAGTTGACCTGAACATAAAATTTATTCCAATTCATTTTGGGAGATCATTTACTGCTACGCTTGCCAATGTACTCCAGTCGAACGCATTTAGTGATGCCTCAGAACCAGCAGCGTGTCAACCCACTCAAATCGGTGTTGTAGAGAACTAAAAAAACATCAGTTTTGTGATCACAGTATGAAGTCTGTGATTGACCACTGTACTGTGAAGCACAATTACAATGTGAATACTGTCCAATGTGAAGGCAACCATTGCTTCATCATGGTCATGGAGCCTATACTACTATGAAAACTAAACCAACTGAGGACGTGAGTTTTGAGCCTAGACTACAAGTGCCCAGAAAAATTCTCACTCGCTCTCAAGTTTTCGCGTCAAGCCTGTAAAAACTACCTTTCATTGTAATTACAATGGCCAACCGCGGGGGGCTTATACGCCCTTTCACTGTTTGGATTACGGAAACACGTACTTTGGAGATTCGAAAATAAAGGGTATAAGCCAGCGATACGGAGTGACCCTTACGGGCGTGGACAAGCGTAGCAGATACATATACAAAATGTCGATGTTTTTATCGCTATGCGCCTATACACGGGGTGATCATTTTAAGTTTTCCGGAATTCTTAGAAAACGCCTGTGGCAGATCACATAATTCTTGTCCGTGAGCTGGTTTATTCGAAGAGGCGGACATTACTAGCACAAGAAATCGGAACGCATATTCAAATTATTATTTTTATATTTCGCTAATTAACTTCTTAACTTAATTACTTTACGCCACATAATGCAATTTACGAGTTGTAGCCGGTGATATTGCAAGACGTATCCACTTGAAATGAATCTCCTGGATGACACCAGTTTCGAGGTATTATTTTCCAAAGTGTAGGACAAAATACCTGGGCGTTCCAGTTACATTTGTGCTTCAATGCATAAAAGAGCGTGTTGTTTAAAAAAGGTAAGTGGTACAACAGTGCATTTGTACGGCGAATTCGATAGCGCATATCTCCAAGCTAGTGTCATTCTGGGAATTCATTCCGAGTGCATACGCCTTGCAAGCTCGCTGACTACAATTCGTAAATTGAAATATGTGCCGTAAAGCAATTAATTAGAAAGTTTATTATTATTATTATCATCATCATCATGGCCCCATGGGCATTAAAGAGGGGAGCGGGTACAGTGCAAGTAAAAATATAAAATGCAGAACAAACAAATACAAACAAAATTTGTATCAAAGCATGACTAGGAGTTCATTTAAAAAGTTCCTGCTGATACAATGTTAGCTAAAGCACCGAACAAATAAATACAAAATACAAGCATCCTGCATCGCCTTCACGTCCACGTGCAATCGCTACGCCAACGTCTGACACAGTGCATATCCGGCTGACTTGGCGTTTGCATTTCGGCATGTATAACTTCTCGACAGTTGTAGTGCACAAACGTATAACCACTGAATGACGTTCAAATTGTGACATGTGCGGTGCAACAATAAACGTTCCACGACATTACCTGTTGCGCGGTATTTATACTGTTCGCACGTGAAGCAATCGGGACGAATGCGTCTATTTTCACTCCTTCACTCGATACGTGAGTTTTTCAGCAACGTCGCGTGCCTCTTCGAGATGTCTCTTTTTGTTTTGTGTTTTTTTTTTCTATAGTTTCCGTTTCTAGAGAGTCGTTAAGATTAACACTTAGAGTGCTACAGGGCGCACTTACAGAAGCACCTGCTTGAGATGAACTGCGGGGAGCTGCATCGAGCATTGTCTGCAAACACAATGTCGCACGTTTCACGCGAGAAATATCCGAACGCGCGGAGAAAACAGACTGACTGCGTCCAGTAACTTCTTTTTCTGCCTACCTTCTCTCTTTTTTTTTTTTTTCAGATATGTGGAGATTGAGATCACTTCGTCCCCTACCGCTTTTATTCGCGCTCGTTTCGCTGAAAGACACCTTGACTCCCTCGCTGTCATTGCGTCCTGCCTTGCCTCCCTTGCGTCCCTTGCGTCGATATCGTCCTTTCAGTATCCTGTCGACCTTGCCTCTCCTGCCTGAACTGACGCTCATCGACCGCGATTTCCAAAACGTCGTAAGTACGCCCATTTAGTTTTTCTTTTTATCTTCGCAGTTTAATAGTTGTCTCGCAGAGTCCCAAATCAATTGTCTATTTATTAGAACCACCAATCCTATCAGCAATCGCAACACGAAGGGTCATCTTCATAAGAGTAAATAAGCACTCGTGCAAGCTAAGTGAAGTACTAAATGTTAGGAAGATATATAATCTATACAATCTGTACTCGTGCAAGTGAAGTACTAAATGTTAGGAAAATATATAATCTATACAATCTGTACTCGTGCAAGTAAAGTGAAGTACTAAATGTTAGGAAAACATATAATCTATGCACTCAGTAAGGCAATATACAATTAAAAAATGTGGTTGATCCCTCTTATATAGGAATCGGTATAGAACACGAAAGTGAAACGTGTCTTCACAGAAGTAGTGTAATGTTTATTGCACATTGATATATAATGTCTATTGGTGTTTTGTGGCTAAAGCGCCCTTAGGCGTTGATGCACCCACGCTGACGCCTGGTGGCACGTCTCCTCCATCACGACTACCAACGTCGATGACCATGAGCAACCGTCGTGCATATGGAAGCTGCACTACGCTGCACACGCTAGCGCAACGCGAAAGACAAAGCACGTAACTGACACACTAATACAACGCGCAAGACAAAGCACGTAACTGAATCGTCACCGAGTCAAATCAGCGCGTACAGCGCGTCGTAATTGCAGCCTCCGCGATCAACTTCAGAAACATTTTCAGAGCTAATTGCGGAGGCCACGCTCCGCTGTGCTGAGTACGGTGAACGCCACCTAGGTGGCGTTGGTAGTGCTTCTTGATGCCAGCGTCCCTTCGAATGCTGGCATCGAGGCGTCGTAGTGCTGAGACCACCGAAGCGTTCACTGTCGGTGCGCGTTAGTGTCATAATGCAGTACTTCTCTTTTCTGCTCGTAGGCGGCGGCACCGCCCCGAGCAAGAGCGCGGGTACACGGAGGAGTGTTAGATATATAAGGCGCGTCTGTGTAGCTCTCTGCAAATGCGTTTGTGGCGCAATGGGGTAAACGCTCGGCGATCTATCGTCGCGGACCGAGAGGTCGTGGGTTCGATTTCCAAATTTTGCATGTTTGTGGAACTTTTTCTTCTGGTTTCTTTCTTTGTATTGTGTTCGTGTACATTGTAAGCTGACGTAGTTCCGTGACGGAAATACGTCACGGAAATACGTCAGTCCGTGACGGAAATACGTCAGTGAAGTCTTGGTGGACCCCGGCATAAAACACTTTCGTGTTAAAAATGTCACAGTTTCGCCCTAAGGGCGAAGCAATGAATGCGATAGCAACACAGCAATGTCATACGAAGTAAGGTGAGCGGCTTTGGTAGCAATATGAATTGTAGTAAACATGAGCTGATTAAGTAAGCAGGTGTGCTGCGGCGTAAGTAGACCGACATGAAGAGAGACTCGATGACCACGAGAAGGCGCGTGTGAAACGGTGGTGTTGATGAGAAGCGCTTCCCTTGGGCAGCGCGTGCGAATGGACACACCTGTAGCGCAGCACTGCCGATCCGGGCAGCATTGCATGTGTAGCGTGCGTTGGAAAATGTGGCCCGACTATTACTAACTGAATGAACAAGCGTGGTTGAGCGCGCACAAACAAACACGAATAGATCACACTGAATGTCTGCAGACGACTGTCAAAACGCTGGCAGCAAGCATACGCCGCAGCGGGCGAAGGTACAGCGGTGAGCACTGTTAGGGTGAACACGCGAGCGCGTGGCCGACGGCACTATCAGCGCCGCGTAACAGCCATCGTTGGAAACATTGCACATGCGCAGCATGTGCTTTGCGAAACACTCTTTCCACCGCGCGCATCACGTCATCGATACGCTTGTTCGTCGTCTGCTAGCCGCATTTTTTGTTCGCTGAGCTGATACCTTCTGCATTTCAAGGTCCATCTGGATTGAAGATTGGCGCGTGAAGGAAAAAAGTGAGTGTAAGAGGGATAATTATTAAACTTTTTATTCAAGAAAATTGCACTTTTGCAATTCAAGTTAAACAAGAACATGAGACAAAATATAAAAACATGAGCAAATCTAATAGCGAGTCATGTGACCACTTACAGCAACGACTGCAGCTATTCTGGACGGTAACGAGTCGTAAAGTGATCGAAAATATTCCCGATCGGCTTTCAGCCTCTCCCACTCGTTGCTGACTTGCGCCCACAACTGGTCCGAAGTGGCGGAATAAAGGGGCTTCCTTGCCAAAGAAGCTTTCAGACGGCTCCACACGTTTTCTATCACATTCAGGTCCGCTCCTTTCGGAGGCCATTCCAGTAGCTGCATGTGCTGCTCCGCCTGGAACTCCTTGACAGCCCGCGCCGTGTGTATCGGTGACCGGTCCTGTTGGAACAGGTAATCACCGTCTGGGAATAAACTGCTCGCATATGGCAACAGCACATTGTTCAAAATGTTGCAGTATTGTTCCGACGATAAGTGTCCACGTATACGTTGCAGGGGCCCTGAACATATCTTGAAACAGCACCCCACACGCTCACACTCGATCTCCCACTGGCAGAAACACCTTGCACGTTGTCCGGGTCGTTCCTGCGTGGCATTGTGACGTTAACTAAAACAATTGCTTTTCAAAGCAGGAAGTTTGCCTCACCGTGTGCCTGGTAGTCTCCAAACACGCAATCTTTGGTCTTGTCGCGTCGAAAACGTCGACTCATCCGAAAAGATGACGCGACCCCACTCTTCTGATGTCCATGCTTCGTGCAGCTCAGCGAACTGCCGTCGTGCGTCCTTGTTTGCCGCCGTTAGTAGTGGCTTCTGCGCTGCGACGCGACTGCGAAGGCCCGCAGTACGCAGGCGACGTCGAACAGTGGTGTCCGAAGCGTCCAAATCCAAGTCCTCGCGTATTGCTGGGGCTGGCAAGAAAGGGTTACGAACAGCAGCTGCAACTATGAGGGCGTCTTCATCGTCCTGTGGTAGCTTTAGGGCGGGGCGCGCGGGGTGCATCCTGAATGCGACCTTCATACTTGTAGGCTTGAATTATCCTGTTCACAGTCTTCAGGGGCCTATTAACTAAAGCGCCAATATACCGCTGGGAATAACCTTTCAGGGAAAGATCGACAATTGAGCGCCGTTCATCATCGGGAACCCTAGCCATAATACGATCTGGCGACAGAATTAACGGCTGCGAAAGATGTTTGGTTGTTTTATATACGGCGTTGCATGCACAACAACTTTGAAGGGAACGAATAGACACGCCCCCATAGATATACAAGTTTTTTTGTCTTGTTCTGTTCAAGCACAGATGTTTAAAGAAATCTTAAAATACAGGATGCATGGGCTTAGAAAACAAAAATGCGGCTAGCAGACGACGAACAAGTGCATTCATGACGTCATGCGCGCGGTGGAACAATTATTTCGCGGAAGGCGTGATGCGCATGCGCAATGTTTCCAGTGATGACCGTAACGGGGCGCTGACAGTGCCGTCGGCCACGCGCTCGCGTGTTCACCCTAACAGTGCTCACCGCTGTACGTGCGGTGTATCGCTTCAACGGAAACTGAGCGGCGAATGCACGGCGCATAAAGGTCAGAGCCGTGTGGAGATAAGAGACGGTGCGGACGAGCGACGAGCGCGGTTGTTGGCAGAGTAGAAGTGTGCCCCCCCCCCCCCCCCCCACCCGCTCCCTCCGGCGCTGGCTTCCTGCTTCCTTGCTTGCGCGTGGGAGATGAGTGCGTTCGCTCCCCGTGATAGCGCGCGTCCCCGCACGCTTCCGCTCGGGCATACGGCGCGCGGCGAAGATTTATCTATAGGGAACCTCACGGCGACGGCGACGCCGACGGCAGGAACCGGTTG
>NC_051161.1:50398987-50431487 GCF_013339745.2 Dermacentor silvarum | reverse complement strand
TTTGTTCGTGCATTAATTCGTGTGTTCGAACGTTCATCCGTTCATTCGTTACTTTGCCTGCCTGTATATACGTTTGCCCGTTCCTTCGTTCGTTCGTCCGTCCCTGCGTTCCGTTCGCTCGTTCGTTCTTTCGTTCACAGGGTTTCAAAGCAACTCCTCAATAATGAGAGACTACGGCCACCCCCATTCGAATGCGGAGCCCAGCAGCGGCCATGAAACGAACCCGCGACCCCGTGTTCAGCAGCAGAACGCCACAGCGTGCACCAACTGACCCTCCGCGACCGGGTCCGTCACGACACTCCCGGTGACCGTGGCGAAGCGCATTCCTTCGCAAAGGACCCCGACAGTGAGACGCCGCCCGGATATCAAAGCTCGACAACGCGACCTTTACAGCAACCGGCACCAGCAGAGAGCGACAGCTAATGAAATCGACAAACACATAAAAGGACGACGTCGGCGAGCCTGAGGCGCGGCTCCGTACAAGAAAGAAACAGCGCGAGCTGAGTGAATGCGCGAGTACAAAGAATGTAGGCGACGCAAGAGGGGACAAATAGCCCGAGAGAAAGGGGAAAAATACAAACTTTTGTTTGTCTTCCTTTCGCTCACAGCGCAACCGGCGGCTATCTAGCGGTTCGTGAGAGCCCAGCGCACAATAACCACGCCCTTTCCAGGCACGTCCGTGTGTACCTCTCCTCGCCTTTATGCATTTCTCTCTCTCTTGGTCGATCCGAGTGTAGGAAACACATAGCCCAACGGGGACAGGCTGCGCTGAACCCCGCCGAGCTACACGGCAGTGAGATAAACGGCACGAATGGGCAGCTCAACCAACGCGCTCTGGGCGCACGCACACATGAGCGTTGCCTTTGTGCGTTCGCGTGCGTTCGTATGTGTGCGTGTGTGTGTCGTGGCAGGGTCGTCCGGCGAAAGGCGTGGAGGAGAAGGCATATGACCGGGTCCCGAATATTCATGAAAAGCCGATAGGCCCGATGAATGCGTATCGCGAAACACGATCGTGAATTGGTCCTGCCGATCGGTTGGTTGCAAGCGCGCTCTGAAGTAGCCCGTTTTGCGCAAGCGAGCGGTGGTTACGTAGCTACTACGCGGTAATGCCGCCTTTGTCTGTTTTCCCACCGACGAGACAAAGTGTGTGTGTGTGTTAGCCGAGGAGTGACTGACTACGGGTATAATACGACCCGGAAAGACAGTTTGCGCTCGGAAGCACAAACCAAGTTAACGCGGCAGTCTTTTGCTTCTGCTTGCACTGGTTCAACCTGGCGCCCGGAGGGCAGGGCATGGGGCTTTGCTGCTGAGAACGATGTCACTGGTTCAAATCCCGCCCATCGAAGTCGCTTTCCGATCGGATAATTATTGCTATAAGAAGAATCTAAAAAACCGCCAATGTGCTATTTTGGTATAAATTCGCAAACTGCAAGCAGCAGAAATTAATCTGCAACACCCCCCTACCGTTTCCGGCGCTGCCAACGTTCACACTCACTCACTCACTCACTCACTCACTCACTCACTCACTCACTCACTCACTCACTCACTCACTCACTCACTCACTCACTCACTCACTCACTCACTCACTCACTCACTCACTCACTCACTCACTCACTCACTCACTCACTCACTCACTCACTCACTCAATCAATCAATCAATCAATCAATCAATCAATCAATCAATCAATCAATCAATCAATCAATGAATCGCGTAGCACTTCTTCGCTCCGGTAGGGATCGATACTACACTGCAGCGTGCAGAGTAAAAACGAAGTTGATTGCTAGTGTTCACGTGTCCCAAATCTGCCCCAAATTTTCCCATTCTGCAGCCTTGAGGTACGCCTTACTAGACGACTGCGGATTAATTTTGACCGCCTGGAGTTCTTTAACGATCGCTTAAATCTTCAAATGTTTATTGCAATTTATACTGCCCATAAAATTCCGAGCCTTACTTCGCGTAGTGCCCTATATACATTGTTTTCGCATCAACGAGCGACTTACGGGCGTGACTTTATTTATCGTATATTCATATAACATTTTCTCAGCGATTTGCACTCACTGAAGCGTGTTTATACAGAGTGACGTTAAATGTTGGTGCGATAGCTTTGAGGCGGTATAATATGTATATGCACGCGTCATTGCACCCGGCGCAGTTCGCTTCAGTTCCTTTTCGTTTCATTCTTTTATTATTATGATTATTTTTTTTTCATACTTTCTGGCTCGATGCTTTCATCAGCCTGCGCTTGGCGTCATCGCCTCTTTGCGTTCCACGATCCGCATGCATAAGTTCTGCACGCGCAGCGTGTAATCGAGCGACGCGGTTGCCGAACAACGAACGCCCAGTCAGCGGGTAAAACGTAAGCCGAGGTATACATGCGGACACTGCTGCAAATCCAACAGAGCGTGCACCATGCACGCGAACATACTCGCCCGCCATTTTTACGCTCTGCTAGTCTTTATTTTTTTTTATTCATTTATCCTAAGGGCCTGAGGGCATTACAAACAGATGAGGAGATTGGGGAGACTACTAACTCATGCAAATGATGCGAAAGACATATTATGCTGAAACACGAAACATTCGACAGTGCGGACAAATATAAATAAGTTAAACAAGAACGTTCTTAGAAAAAGCGGGCACTGCGTCTTCATTTCTTTATTCCTTCTGTCATAAACTTCTCACAAAGCACTTTTAAACTCCTGCGATTGTCACAGACTTACACCGGCGGACATCAACATGACAAGGGGTGTGAACGTATCACAGCTATCGCTGAAACAAAATAATAAGACACTAATGTTGATGTAAATCTAAAAGAAGAACGTATACATATATATAAAAAAACACAAAGCTGAACCCTCAGTAATCCAACACGCAATATGAAATATATATAGTGTGAGTGCTATTTGTGCATGTCGTCGTCGTCATTTCTAAATACGACTCATCATCTTTTGTCTCGTGAGGTGCTTCGTCTCTGCCTCGGGCGGCTGCTCGGAGATAAACGTATCGCATCGGTCGACGTCTCACAACACACACACACACACACACACACACACACACACACACACACACACACACACACACACACACACACACACACACACACACACACACACACACACACACACACACACACACACACACACACACACTATATATATATATATTCAAAGTAATGCACAAAATGCTCCAGCCGCGTTTACGAAATCGTGTAAGTAAATATGCGTCTCGGAATGAAAGGGGCGCGCTTGAGGCAACGATCACCAGTACATGCGGTGCAGGCTTAGCCAGCCGGTAATTACATTGGCTAACCATTGACTTCCCTTTTTAACGCGACAGCGTTAAGGGCCCCGTGTCGCAGAAAATCCGGCGACGGCGTACGGCGCGCGGGCGTCGTTGGCGGAAATACTCATCCCGAACCACCACCCCCACCGCGCAGGCTCTAGGCGTGGCGCAAGGCGCTAGTGAACAAAATTGAATTTCTCAAAGTAAAATCCGTCCGGAAATTCGTAAAGTACGACTTAACCACAACCTACAGACGTGACAGCGGCGGATTGTAATTTTGAATATACGAGAAAACATAATTATCTTACGCCGAAACTCAAACACAAACCCCCTTTCCAGCATTTCTACAATTCATACAGCGGCGTGCCGCGGTTTCTTCCTTGCAAAAACACCATTCAGATGGCGCTCACCTTCTCGGCAGCCTAGGGAGCCTACATGCAAGCAGCCGCGCGCGGAGGCGAAGTTGGATAAAAAAAGCTGCAGTTGCCGCGAAGCATGATAAGCTGCCAGGGATCTTTGAATGTTATTGCCTTCCACTCTTAAAGGCGAAGCTTAAGCGTCCTCCAATTTTAAAGCGAAGCTTTCTATGTCTCACTGATTCGTCCGTGAGCACCGAAAACGCACTGCAGGAAGCCAACTTACACAGTGGAACTATCTGCGCACACAATCGCAGAACACTACAGTTTACATTCGCAGCTGTACCGATAAGAACAACGGGAACTGCAACGCCACGCTACCCAGACGAACTGTATATATCTGCATTGCATTACGCGCGTCACGCAATGTATTCCCGGCCGTCACCATGGGTAGGCCGCGGGTGCAGCGCGCGGCAGAAGAAGAGGCTGCTGTACGCGAACATAAGCTGCGAGCGCGATCGTGCCCGTATAAGGACGATCACGTGTATCGGCAACGGCATGCAGTCCGTGAAAGTGTGAGTGTGTGCGTGTAATCAACGTGTATACATGATCTAAAATAAAGGCTATGCAACTTAACGAAATGTGTCTTCATTCAACTTCAACGTTCAAAAAACACAACCCTAAACACGCAATCAAATCACATGTGCATCGCATCGGGTCGCTTAGCATTTCGTGTGTTCGTTGCGTGGTCGTTGGCTTTGGACTTAGATTCAGTTTGCATGGGCGAAAGCTTCGCGTTCGACCAACTTTCTTTAAGAAAGCGGCTTTGATTTTTTTTCTCTCTCTATGTAAATAGTTCTCCTTTACTTTATCCTCTTTCCCTGCCCTTTTACTCCCCTCCTCCACTGCTGACCGCGGTTCAGGCATGGCTCAGGTGTCAGCACACTGCGCTAGACAGTTACTGCGGTCAGTAGCAATTTTTCCTTCCCTTCCTTTAACTTTCGTTGTCTAGTTATTTAAAATTAACGATCAACTACTACTACTACTACTACCTCAAGCGCTAAATTTTCTAGCTTATTAACGCCGCCAACGACGCAACCCAGAGATCGAGATGACTTGGAGGTGTTAAGATAATGTTAACGTGATTTAGTGTCTGCAAGTACATATATAGTGTCGCTTTATGTAGGTATACCGAATTCGAGCTTTTTTCCCATTTTCTTTCTTTTCTTTTTTTTTTTTGCTTGAATTGATAAATCCTTTACAGCACGTCGGTTCGAAAGAACGTTGGTTACGGTTAAGTTTCCTGCGCATATGACCAAAACAGTTGACTTAATTTTAGCCTTGTGTTGTAGGTTACGCAGCAATATTTTTGAAGTGGTTGATTGAAAGCTCAGACATATTTAGTGTTTTCGATCTTACTTTAACAAGTCTTTCTTTCTTTCTTTCTTTCTTTCTTTCTTTCTTTCTTTCTTTCTTTCTTTCTTTCTTTCTTTCTTTCTTTCTTTCTTTCTTTCTTTCTTTCTTTCTTTCTTTCTTTCTTTCTTTCTTTCTTTCTTTCTTTCTTTCTTTTTCACGTGCATGCGATGCGAACGCTCTCGGCTGGCTTCACTCCCAGATGCCATCCCCGCAGGCATCGGTTTAAAGGCATGTATACGTATACCTCTTGTGACCGAAAACAGGAAAAAGAAATAACATCGCTGTTTATTACTATTCCCCCCAAATTTCATTACTTGCAGCTTTTGCACCGGTTTTATGGTTACTTATAACATCTCAAAGAAGAGTAGAGCTGGCGTCTGCTTATGAGCACATCTAATAAAGAATACAAAATGGAGGTCATATATCGCTATAGGTTGTGTCGTATACGTCGCGATCGACATCACCTGCTGGCATTCGCCGATTCGCCAACGGTCGCGATGTCACATTGAACGCTGACGTAGTGTCTTGCGCATTCCTAAAAATGTCTGCGCACTAGCATAGAATTCAAAAAACGATGACCATGAGCAACCGTCGTGCATATGGAAGCTGCACTACGCTGCACACGCTAGCACAACGCGAAAGACGAAGCACGTAACTGACACACTAATACAACGCGCAAGACAAAGCACGTAACTGAATCGTCACCGAGTCAAATCAGCGCGTACAGCGCGTCGTAATTGCAGCCTCCGCGATCAACTTCAGTAACATTTTCAGAGCTAATTGCGGAGGCCACGCTCCGCTGTGCTGAGTACGGTGAACGCCACCTAGGTGGCGTTGGTAGTGCTTCTTGATGCCAGCGTCCCTTCGAATGCTGGCATCGAGGCGTCGTAGTGCTGAGACCACCGAAGCGTTCACTGTCGGTGCGCGTTAGTGTCATAATGCAGTACTTCTCTTTTCTGCTCGTAGGCGGCGGCACCGCCCCGAGCAAGAGCGCGGGTACACGGAGGAGTGTTAGATATATAAGGCGCGTCTGTGTAGCTCTCTGCAAATGCGTTTGTGGCGCAATGGGTTAAACGCTCGGCGATCTATCGTCGCGGACCGAGAGGTCGTGGGTTCGATTTCCAAATTTTGCATGTTTGTGGAACTTTTTCTTCTGGTTTCTTTCTTTGTATTATGTTCGTGTATGTTCGTGTGACGTATTTCCGTGACGGAAATACGTCAGTGAAGTCTTGGTGGACCCCGGCATAAAACACTTTTGTGTTAAAAAAAAAAAGAACAAGTCGCGTTCACGGTACCGCGACACTCTTGCCAAGTGAACGTTATCTGTAGGTGCAAATGAGGTGCTTTACAGAAAAAGATGCTACGCGGAAAGTCTGATCGAAATTCTCGGCGGCGTCACGTAATGAACGTATAAAGCGTTTGATGCTAGCTGATATGGCGTGGCTCTCTGGCCAGAAAGAGAAAGGGAAGTGTGAGGGAAAGCGTGTGGTGTGTTTTTCGTTCGTGGCACGAGATCTTGGCGTCCAAGACACGGAGAACGTGCAGGTATATTGAGCGACGACCAGGGGCCGAGTTCAGAGTGCCTTTCGTTCGTGATTGCCTTACTGTCATTGGCCTGCCGCCGTCTAATATGACTATAGACTGACGTCTGTTCTTACGAATAGTTTAGCGTAAGAAGTGTTTTGTTAATATGGGTCGCTGAAGCATATGGGAGCGTTTTTGTTCCGCTCTTGTCGCATCCGCTGTTGAGATAGATAGATAGATAGATAGATAGATAGATAGATAGATAGATAGATAGATAGATAGATAGATAGATAGATAGATTCTCTATAAAGGCAGATACAAATTAGCTGGCATGCATATGACCGCTGATGTCCTATTCTGCAGATACAAGGTGACTAAAATATTGCACATGAGAATGAAAAAAAAAGGAAAATAATAATAAAATGATAAAGTAAACCTGATAATGATATTTAGGTGGGACGGTGGCGAAACATTCAGGCTTTCCTCTGACAACGGAAGTGAACTTTGGTTAAAACTTTCCGAGAAGGCCCAATTCTTGAGAGGTAAAAAAAAAAAGAAAAAAAAAGAAAAAAAAAAGAAAAAAAAGAAAACGTCCCACCAAAGTGCGAACGCTGAAACGGCCGCGGGCACCCTATATACAGCACACACACCGTGTGAGAAAGTATATACCCTGGCAGTCATGAATCCGCTCCAAAACCAAGCTCGGCCTACGCCTATCTGCTGAGTGTCTGACTCAGGCCTCAATCACTGAGGATCAACGGTACCTGACCGCTTACAACCGAATCTTCAACGATACGAGCGGCCATCGAGCCTCTGGACCGAAGATCTTGATCTATTACCAACCTATATTAAATAACGCGTTCTATCTCTCTCCCTCGCTCCCTATGTCAATGAAAGCAGTTGAACTATAATATTGGGACCGAAAGCATTTGACTATATACAGTGGCGTTTGGCAGCGTTTAGCTGCGATTGTCTCTTCGACATAGCGTACGCGTTTCGCTAAGCCAGCATTTTGACTCCAGCTCACAACTCGCAACTTCCTCCTCCTGCGTAATCCCCCCGGGATAAACACGCTGTTTACCGCGCGGTGAATATCGTGAGCCTGCAGACGCTGTCGTTTGCTCAGTGGGAAGCGACTGCTTGCATGCTGTGTAGACCGCAACGAAGCTCGCTACGTCAGCTCCACGCGAACGACTCCTGCAAGAATAGCGACTTCGTCACAGGCTCGAGTGGATGAATGACCGCTCATATACGGTACCGACAAAGGCGCGCGCGAAATACAAGCCGAGTCGTGAGCCGTACAACGCGTGTTTACAAACGAAAACGCGTTGACGTCATTTGTACTTCCTTCGGGGCGCGCGATATCACGCCGCGGCACCACGCTGTTTTCTGACCGGCTTATTGTCCACGGTGCTGGCTACGTCTGTGTGCGTGTATGTTTATATATATATATAAGCTCGTGAGGAAACGGATGTTGTGACGTCAGGATGAGCCGCCGGATGATGTCAGGATCTCATCTGGAGGAGAACAAGCGTGTATATGCATGACCAATCCAATGGTGCGGAAAATCAGATAGTGACGGCGATGACTAGGCGAACTCAGCGGGCTGTTGCGGTGGTGCCATGAATACATGACAGGTCAAATATATATACAGCGTTTGTTCACTTCGCACAGCAGTGTTCGCTCACACCACGTCCCGTCAGATGTGTTAGCTCTCGACAGGTGCATCGGTTAAACGGTGCTATAGGAGCTGTGCTAAATTTTACAGAACGTGAGAGGCCGCTGGATGGGTTCTTATCGGTGATCGTATACTGGGCCTACTGGCCTCTATTTCTTGTTCTTTATTAACTGCGGCAATAAGGGAGAATTGGCTACTGATGAGCCCGCTATACCGAAATCCTGGGTAAACAGACAAACGTATTAGAAAAACTACAGGAGTGAAAAGTATAAATAGCAAAAAAAAAGGAAACAATCAAAAGCTTTCACAATTGCACAGAGTGATACTCCCTGAATACACTCTATAAATGTACAAATAACTTGATACGAACTGCAAATCTATACATAGATAATGCAGAGTCAACGCGTGATCTGTGACAAGCGCAGTTACTCTGCTCGTGATTAAATACACTAGTTCAATGCAAAGCTTGCAAGAAGTCTGTGATGCGAAAAACGTGTCGCGATAATAAAAGGAGGTATAAATATGGAAAATCACACCAATACAAAGGAATTATCAATCGTACAAAGAAGTCATCAATGCGTTGTTGCGAGGCATACTTTACGTCAAATAAATAGCACTATTCACCAGGAACTAATGAGATCACTGTCCACAAGAAAATCGCGCCAGACTTTCATAGCTTATCTTTGTTTATAGAGAGAGGACCAGAGACCAAGATTTTGCTTTTTCTCATCTTGGTTTTTTTTTTTTTTTGTACAGTAACGGACGCCTATCTAAGGCATCAAGACGATCAGGAAGTGTCTCCCGAATTTGGTGAAATTGTGGACATTCGATGAAAATAATTTCTAGAGAAGCGCTTCCGGGGTGCCACAGTTTACGCAGTCTGAAGAGGGTGCTTTCTACATCGAACGCATACCAATATAGTTCGATAAGGATTAAGAATTGCGAAAACGGAATAGCGTTAGTGAACGTGTAGAAAGCAGAGTTTAAGATTTTATTTATTTATTTATTTATACAAAATACCCCTAAAGGCCCTCGCAACCGAGGGTATTACATAGGGGGGGGGGGGGGGGCACAAATACAACAACAAAGAGAACACATGTGAAACTATACTAACAAGTTAGAATTTCGTTATACAGTCATAACACTATGCAACACTATACAGATTGATAACAGCTATACAACCTGTAAACAAATTTATTTAAAAAACAAAAACAAAACGAGAATCATCATAGAAGTAAAAAAAAAGTTGTCGCAGTTTCACCTGAAAGGCGAAGCATCAATTGCGATAGCAAATTTGAAGAGAGCTATACGGAGTAATGATAGCAGCTTTATCAGCTGTATAAACTTGGACATGCAGCAGCACCGGCAACACGCAGAACTGTTGTCGACGCCGTCGGCGTTTTGCCCGCGTTCGCTCAAAATGCGTGCGGCGTTGGTGACTGTTGCCGGAGCCTCTGATATAAATGAGCACTGGGTGCCGCAGCTAAACGTCGCCTCTCATCCCTCCCCCCCCCCTCCCCCACAGCCTGTCGCGCGTCGGAAGAAGGCACGTTTGCTCTACATATATGGTGATTGTAGAGGAGGAAAGAGACGCCTACTTCTGCAGCCCTTAACGCGCAGAACAGCGCAGAACGCGCGTTTGTTCTCCGCCGTGCGTTCACTCCCCGTGAAAGCACGCGTCCCTCGCGCCCTTTCACTCGCACATACAGCGTTCGGCCCGCGGCGACGATTTCATCTCCATTGACGTCATAGGGAACCTCACGGCGACGGCGACGGCGACGGCGACGGCTACGGCGACGCCGACGGCAGAAATCTGCTTTTGAGTGTCCATATAATTGCTATCGCAATAAAAAAAAAACCGATGCACGTCCAGATAACAATATACACAATGATTACGCTGTAGCACTGGCAGACAGTAGATTTAAAAATTTATCGTGATCTGTGGTGGTAGCAACACGTGGAAGCAAAGCGTTCCAGTCAGTTATAGTGCGTGGAATGAATGAATGTGCATAGTTAAATGAACGACATGACACGCGCTTGACTTTGAAAGGATGGTCGCGTCTATCAAAAATAGCAGATGGCAAACAAAAAAAGTCGTTATGAAGAGTTCAGTGAGGATACAATTTATGAAAAGTGATAAACGTGCAATTTTACGGCGGAGGGATAGTTCTTGAAAGCCGGCACGTTTCTTCAATGCTGTGATGCCGGTATGACGTGAATAATCAGAATAGATGAAACGAACTGCGCGGTTCTGCAGTGATTCAATGCTATTTATTAGATATGCTTGATGTGGGTCCCAAATTGCCGAAGCATATTCGATTTTAGGCCGGACTAGAGTGGTATAAGCACGTGATCGCAGGTGGGAAGGAGCATGCTTTAGGTTATGTTTTAAAAGACCTAATGACCGATTAACGGATGCAATGGTAAGGTTAATATGATGGTTCCATGTTAAGTCGGAATAAATGTGAACACCGAGATACTTATAAGTGGTTACCAACTCAAGTGGATTATTGTTTAAGGTATATGCGGTTGGAATTCGAGACTTACGGTTAGTGAAAGACATGCATTTTGTTTTGGAAGGGTTAAGTTGCATGAGCCAGGTAGAGCACCATGCTGTTACTGAGTCAATGTCATGTTGTAGGGCAAGGCAATCATCATTAGAATAAATGTTACGGTAAATTACACAATCGTCAGCGAAAAGTCTGATTTGGGACGAAACAGAGTTAGGTAAATCTTTAATGAATATCAGGAAAAGTAAGGGACCAAGTGCACTTCCTTGTGGGACGCCAGAATGTACTTGGCTGAAAGAAGAATTATGGTTATTGACAGTGGGAAACTGAAACCTTGAAGAAAGAAAATGTTTTACCCATGCTAAAACAAGAGGATGAATATTAAGCAGTGCTAACTTTGTTAATAACCGATTGTGAGGTACCCTATCAAAAGCTTTTGAAAAATCTAAAAATATGGAATCGACTTGAATACCAGCATCGACAGATGAATGTAGGTCTTGGATGAATCCAGCAAGTTGCGTTTCGCACGAGTAGCCTTTACGGAAACCATGTTGGTACTTAAAGATGATGTTATGTTCTTCTAAATAGTTAATAACCTGGGAGTGAATCACATGCTCAAGGAGTTTGCAAACTGTGCTAGTTAATGAAATGGGACGATAATTGAGAGGCAAAGAACGATCCCCAGACTTGAAAATCGGCACGACCTTAGCTAACCGCCAGTCGCTTGGAACGAAACCAGATGAAAGAGACTGTGAAAAAATAGCGGACAAGATGCGATGAATACCTTCTGATGAATTCACGAGTATTTTGTTGTTGAAACCTAGGTGATCACAGGCTGATGAAGTTTTAAGTTTCGTTAGTAAAGATAAGATACCGGTCTCACTAATAATTATTTCGGACATTGAGGTGTTTGAAATATTCATTGTGTTGGGGGCTAAAAAAGCCTCTTCTCTGGTAAAAACTGATGTGAATGCTTTATTGAATACTTCAGCGCATTCAGCTGCAGGAATACTGTCTCCTGCTGCATCGGTTAGGGTTATATCGGGTTTATTAGAAGGATTGATTGTCTGCCAGAACTTTCGAGGGTTGTTTGTTAACATTGATGGTAGATCGTGTGAGAAGAAATGGCGACGAGTAGATATCAGTGCCGACTGATATTCCTTATCGCAGGCTTTGTAGCGTTGCCAGGAATCGGATTGCCTGTTTAAGTCGGCCTGTCTGTACAGGCGTTTCTTATTGTTAAGGCGACGTAGATGGCTATTAAACCAAGGCGCAGTGTTGGTGCATGGTATGCTAATGATAGGTATGTACTTGTCGACAAGAGCAGCAAGTTTTTTACTGAACAGGTTCCAGTTGGCCTCCACTGAACGTTTTCGAAAATCGTGAAGAAAGTGTTCAGCAAAGACTGCCAACTCGGCGTTTATTTCACCGAAGTTTGCTCGGTTGTAGCACCTGATTTGTTTAGTACGCGTTGATTTTCTGTGAGGCACAAAGTTCACATTTCCGGTGATTATGGAATGATCTGAAAGGCCTTCTAAGTGCGCAATATTAGAGCAAATGTAAGGATTGTTGGTTAGGATAAGATCGAGAACATTGGCTGAAGTGGCGGAACGACGCGTGGGTTCGGAGATAAGTTGCTGCAATGAGAAATCAAGGCAGCACTGAAGGAAAGCCTGAGCTTCTGGATCACTACCTGGGGCTGTTAATGAGGACCAATTAATTACAGGAAAGTTAAAGTCACCTAGTATTAGTAAGCTAGAACTGGGAAAACGTACTGTAAGTTCGCTTAACACAAGACAGAGTTCACTTGAGAATGATGTGGTCATGTTAGGAGGACGGTAAATCACCCCAATAATGGCATCTGTTGGGCCGCATTTCAAACGAACCCACACTGACTCTATGCATGACGTGACATCGATAAGCACAGCAGTTATCTCTTTCTTGATGGCAAGAAGTACACCGCCACCCCTACGGTCCCCGCGGTCACAACGAAATAAGTTAAAAACGGAGTCACATAGCAAAACGACATTGTCTGGGATCGTGTTGTTTAACCAAGTCTCTGTAAGTGCGATGATAGACGAACCGCATGAATCGATTAGTGAAGAAAGAGCCACATTTTTGGGAAGAACACTTCTTATGTTAGTGTAAAGAAAACAAGTAACCAAATCGTCGCAGCGCTGAGTGCGTGACCGCGAGGGTGATTTGGCAGCTAATTTCGGAGGACTGGAAGGAATGCGTCACTGGTCAGACACCTGTACTGCGCAACTGGCCGCATTGTCCCAAACATAAGGCACGCTATTGATGAATAGTTTATCAAAAACCAAACGTATTTTGTCGCCTTCCTTTTTTTTTCTGATTTGGCAAACCTGAGCAGTTGACGTCGTTTCTCGCGAACAATTTGAGAATAATCACGTCAAATACTGAAGTCCGTATTTTTTAGCTAAAGCCCTTGCTCATCACAGATTCGACTTCTTTTTCGTTGAAAAGCTTGGCAATAATAGGCCGGTTTTTGTTTTCAGAAAAACGGCCTATGCGGTGGGCCCGGGCTAGAGAAGACACAGTAAGCCCAAGTTTGTTCGAACAAAACTCGCTAACAAGACGCTCTGAGACCTCCCAAGTTTCGGCCTTATCAGAATCACGAATGCCAAAAAAGAGGACGTTGGACCTGCGGGAACGGTTTTCCAGATCATCAATTTTTTCTTGAATGTTTGATACATCGTGAGAATGACTCGTGGAGGCCTCCGATGTGCGCGTTGACTGGTTATTAAGTTCCAGTTCTTCCACACGTTTAACTAAAGCCTGCATTTCATTTTTCAAGGCTGCATTTGTCTGGCTTTTGAGCTCAAGTCCCTCTACACGCTTTGCCACAGACTGCAATTCATTTTGCAAGCTTATATGAATTGTGAGGATCCTATTAACACTTTCTAGCATGTTCGTGTGGTTCGCCTCGAGCCTTTGAATAGCATCGTATAGAAGTTCTAGTTTCTCCTCCTGAGCCTTGGTCATAGGACCGGGGTTTGATTCAATGTCCCCACCTAAAACTAATATACGCCAAAGGTACACAACCGTTGCACGAAAACGCTTCAAGATGTGGGGGGGGCCACGACACCGCTAAAAGACAGACATCGTCATCTCGGTAACAGAAATATTCGTAATAGCTAACCTGAAACAGCATCAACGGTGAGTGGCGTGGCATTTCGTGCGCAGTGCCGTGGCCCAAGAGGGTGGTGGAATCCGCGCGTTTTATGTAGGTATCCTGGTCAGCTGGTATTGTTGCGCGTTGCCAGGTCAGAAACTCGGACGTCTCCAGATTCGGCAGTGGTGAGCACAAATGGTCGAAAAAACGGTCGCAGTCGACCCGGAACGAGTCAGCTGCGCCAGCTTGCAGGACGGGCAGGCATGTCGGAAACACTGGTAGCTGATAGCAGAATCCAGTCAGCAGCAGCACCTGAAACAGCATCAACGGTGAGTGGCGTGGCATTTCGTGCGCAGTGCCGTGGCCCCGCAAAAATAAGATGTAGCAATACATCCTAACCTAATATTGCTCTTTAGTGTAGTTTAAACTGAATGCAATACTGCTGATACGGCTACTGTTTCTGAAAAGTGATTGCAAGTACTTTTAAGGTTAGCAGCACCGAAGCTTGCTAGTATTCAGCTGAGCGCTGCTGCGTACATATGGCTGCAGTAAGCCACATTGAGCTTCGCCTAAGCCATGCAGAGTATGTTTGACCATCGCTTCGTCACTCTTCTCCCCGGACAATTCTCGTAAGGTTCGAGATCTCAAACGTTGTTCAAGTGTTGTTACGACGTATCTTAACTTCACTTGAAAGGAATTCCGTTAGGCAGCACATACATGCACTGTGCATAGCAGTTCATTATGGTCATTGTGCACATTGGTGTAATCTGGTGTTTTAATTTGAGCATGAGTAATCTGTATGTAAAAAGCAAAAACCATCAACTTGGTTTTTTTCTGGGGTTAAAAAAAGTGGCTGTGGTTTAGCTCTTGTTAAACCTAGTCGAGTAGCGATAGCTACAGACCCCCGGCTTCGCTTAGGCTTCACTTGTAGTTAGACATGATGTTATTAAACTTAGTCGTTTCCCACTAGACTATGAAAGGAGAGACGTTGTGGTCAACTAACGGGTAAATCTGGTAAAACTGCGGCCTCAACTATTGCTGCGGCGACGCGAGCTCTCCCCTTCTATAGTCCCAGTTATCAGACCTGCGGAGCGCGGGGTGTGACGTCATACAGAGGGCGCAGCGAGCGCCCAACGGCTAAAGTCCCTTGATGTAGGAAAGTACCGCCACTCTTTGTACTCTGCCGCCGGCGCGCGACCTCCTCACCTCCTCCTCGCCCCTCGCGAGTCCCCTCCGCGGCAGACGGTCTTGCGCCCATTTTCCTGTACGATGATTGGTCTACCTGCCGTTGCCCTTAAAAACGAGCGGAGCTTGCGTTTTGCTTGTGTTTTGCTTTTTCGTTCGCGTCATTTTGCGCCTTAGCTCGGCTGGCTCGGCGTATGGAGAACGTCGCACGCTAACATTGCAAGCTGTTTCGTGCACTGTCTGCTGGCGCTATGCCGTGCTGCTGCCCATATAACTGCAGCAAGAAACGAGATGATGGCTATGCAGTTTTTACGATACCGCAAAGAAAGCGTGATGGCTTGCGCAAGAAGCAGTGACTGCACAACATTGGCCGGAAGAACTTTCTTCCGACAAGGAACAGTGTTGTTTGCGAGGTAAGGCGTCTTTCTTATTGCTCGTATCAAAGCATCCCCTAATGCTGCATTTTTTCAATTCTTCCGGCCTGCTCATTAGCGTTTTTGCTGCGGCAATTTGTAAGTTGCATAAAAATGGGGTCCTCCTCAGAATGCTGAAAATTCTGCTGGGACTCCATCACCTCGCACGTCGTCAACTCTTATTCAATCGGAAATGGCATATTTGTACACTAGCATTGTTTCTCATTCTGAGTATTATATGATACTCTTCTACTTTATCTGTATGTTGTCAAATAACGTTTTTTGCGCGTGCACGAAAATAAAGCATCTTACTCACCATTCTTTTTTGTTTTTTGTGTGATAAATGTTTTTCTGATGTCTAATCAAAATCACAATTTTCACTGTCCTACTGCATAATTTAACGGTATGTTGGTGTGAACTATCAAAATACATTTTCCAGAGGCGTTTCTTTAGCCTAAAATATAGAATGCCTTCTCCCATAGGTATACCGAGTATTTTTAAGCTTCATTGACACTGACGCCTAAAGAATATTCTGTAAATACCTTTCTTCAGATTCTGTGATTGTGGGTGATGAGTGGCTGCCGGCACCGCTTCATCGCACTGAAATTGCGCAACCGTCCTATTCAATGCAGAAACCACAGCGCAAAAGCTACTTTGACATTGAGACAAACACATGGACGGACTATGCTCTCGCCAGTAATTCATTATAAGAAGGCACACTGAATATAATACCTGCGGTGCACATGCGCGCACATACAAGAAAAAACTGCCAAACATAGAGCGATCTGCCACAAGCAATACTAGATCAGATGGAAAAAGTAAAGCAGCGTATCACGTGGCAGAAAAAATAACTGGAGTATAGAACTCGCCTCAAAGCTCCTTTTACATCAGTGTGTGTCATTCATACGGCTTTAAGATGAAACCAACCTCCTCATAAACGTTGCCTTCAGCATTCTCCATGCTGTTATCACCATTTTTCAAAATATTGTCACGATATGATTCATCTAGAGGAGCATCGATGAAGAAGACGCTGCTGATCGGGCGCGCGCTCGACGAGGCGAGGGCACGAACGTACAACCACCCGAAGGTGGGACCACCACAGAATAAACTGCGGGAACCACAGTAGCAACCTGTGAAAACCTGTGAACCACGTGAGAGTATCACGACGTATCGAGGACCACCATTTCAGGCTAGAACAGTTCGAAACTATTGAGCTACGAATAGCCCAAGGGCGGGGTTTGCGAGGCCCCCCCAGACGCACACCCCAGGGGGAAAGCCGGGCGCCAGGCCAGGGTCACGTCTGTACCCGTTTTATGACTTCGAACGAACCACCTCCCGCAGCCGAGGTGGACGCCCTAACCACTAGACCACGGCTGCGTGACTTGTGTTGCTGTGACGCCCTCTCCACCAGTCCCCGACGGTGATTATGTGCTCGCTCCCATCACCGCCGTTCTGTTGACGCACAGTGTTGGTTTGCCTCACACTGTTATCACTATACGGGACAATCTTACTCGTCTTCCTGTGATTAATTTCGGACTGTGTTCACAAGTGCTCCCACAAGGCATTTCACTCGCTATGCTGACGCCCTCCTACGATTACGTTATCTCGACCTTGTCTCCTCCTGATGCTGGTCGCTGGCACACCACCGATATCCCGTCTTCTTCGCCAGATCTCTCTCCTCCCGACCTGAAGAAAATGATTGCTCCAGACCTTTCGCCCCATCACGCTGACGATCTGCTTCGCCTCCTCTTCTCTTATAGGGACGTCTTTGACCTTTGCGCCCGTCCTCTGGGTCAAACCTGCGCTGTCAAGCACCGCATAAACACTGGCGATGCCCATCCGATCCACCGACGGCCATACCGCGTCTCTCCAGCTGATCGCCGCATCGACAATGTGGTCGACAAGATGCTTGCCAAAGATATAATCGAGCCATCCTGCAGCCCTTGGGCTTCTCCTGTGGTTCTTGTTAAAAAGAAAGATGACAGTTGGCGATTTTGCGTGGACTACCGGCATCTCAACAAGATCACCAAAAAAGACGTGTACCCGCTTCCACGCATAGACGACGCCCTGGATTGCCTTCACGGCGCCAAGTATTTTTCTTCAATCGACCTTCGGTCAGGGTACTGGCAGGTAGCCGTTGATGACATGGACCGTGAGAAGACCGCTTTTGTTACCCCTCACGGCCTTTATCAGTTTAAAGTCATGCCTTTCGGCTTATGCAACGCCCCGGCCACCTTCGAACGCATGATGGACACCCTCTTACACGGTTTTAAATGGTCCATTTGCCTGTGTTATCTTTATGACGTCATTGTATTTTCACCGAACTTTGAAACGCATCTCGACCGCCTTTCTTCTATCCTTTCTGTTTTTCGCAAAGCCGGCCTGCAACTTAATTCATCTAAGTGCCACTTCGGGCGTCAGCAACTTATCATGCTCGGCCATCTCGTCGACTCAACCGGTGTTCGCCCCGACCCTGACAAAGTTCGAGCTGTGCAGCAGTTCCCCGTTCCGACTTGCACAAAAGAAGTTCGTAGCTTTCTGGGACTGTGCTCCTACTTCCGTCGTTTTGTGAGGAATTTCGCGGAAATCGCACGCCCTCCCACAAACTTACTGAAGAAAGGCGTCTCGTTTTTTTGGGGTGCTGCACAGGCTGCCGCCTTCTCTACCCTCATCACGTCGCTCACTACACCACCTGTCCTGGCTCATTCCGACAGCTCCGCTCCAACAGAACTCCGCACCGATGCCAGCGGCTACGGAATCGGCGCTGTTTTAGTCCAGCATCAGAATGGGCATGCCCGTGTTCTCGCCTATGCCAGCCGTCTCCTTGCCTTAGCCGAACAGAACTAGTCTATTACAGAAGGCGAGTGTCTTGCTCTCGTTTGGGCGGTGGGCAAATTCCGCGCCTATTTACATGGCCAGCATTTAAATGTGACTACCGATCACCACGCACTTTGCTGGCTTTCGTCGCTTAAGGATCCCACGGGGCGTCTTGGTCGCTGGGCACTCCGGCTCCAAGAATACACTTACTCTGTTTCTTATAAATCTGGCCGATTGCACCGAGATGCTGATTGTTTGTCCCGCAATCCCGTGGATCCGCCTGAAGCCTCCGATGACGTGCCTGCATGTGTACTCTCGCTCTCCGCTTTAAGCCACATCCGTGATGAACAGCGCCGTGATCCCATTTTAAGTGAGCTTATTCAGAAGCTGTATTCCGCAGCGCCCGATCCTTCCCTTCGCCTCTTCGTGCTTAAAGATGGCACGTTATATCGCTACAACGTCCACCCCGACGGACGCGAACTGTTGCTCGTCGTTCCTACGCATCTGCGCTTGAGCGTTCTCGGCCAGCTACATGACGCCCCGACCGCTGGTCACCTTGGAGTCTCCCGGACCTACGATCGCGTTCGGTGTCGCTTCTTTTGGCCCGGTCTTTACCGCTCCGTTCGTCGCTACGTAGCTGCTTGTGAACCCTGCCAACGCCGAAAGAAACCACCTAAGCCTCCTGCTGGCCTCCTTCAGCCCCTTGACGTCCCAGCTGACCCACTCTTTCGAGTTGGCCTTCACCTCCTCGGTTCTTTCCCGAGCTCTACTTCCTGAAACAAATGGATTGCCGTTGCTACGGACCACTCCACCCGCTACGCAATTACACGCGCTCTCCCTACCAGCTGTGCTACGGACGTTGCTGATTTCCTACTACACGATGTCATCTTACATCACGGAGCCCCTTGTCAACTCCTGACTGACCGTGGCCGTTACTTTCTCTCCAGAGTTATCGATGACCTGCTTCGCTCCTGCACGACAAAACACAAATTTACGATGGCTTACCACCCGCAAACTAACGGCTTGACTGAGCGCTTCAACCGGACGCTTACTGACATGCTTTCTATGTATGTCTCATCTGACCATCAAGACTGGGCTTGCTGCGTTGCCCTTCGTTACATTCGCTTACAATTCCTCCCGTCATGATACTGCTGGTTTCTTACCCTTTTATCTTCTGTTTGGCCGCGATCCAACGTTACCCTTTGACACGATCATCACCGATGCCATCCATTTGCCAACTGAGTACGCTCGTGATGCCATTTCCCGAGCTGATGAGGCACGCCAAATTGCTCGCCGTCGCCTTACTACATCGCAAGGCCACCAGAAGCACCGCTACGACTCCCGTCATCGCGACGTTATCTATACTCCGGGTGCCCTTGTGCTTCTATGGACTCCGACTCGGCGTGTTGGACTCTCAGAAAAATTTCTTTCACGGTACTCCGGACCCTACCGTGTATTACGTCGTGTAACAGACGTCACGTATGAGATTGGCCCGCTCGAGTCTTCCTCGCCAACCGTTTCATCACCTACTGACGTTGTTCACGTATCCCGCCTGAAACCTTACCACTCGCCTGGATCATAGCAAGCACCGTGACGGTGCTTGAGCAGCCGGGGGTCATGTCACCATATGATTCATCTAGAGGAGCATCGATGAAGAAGACACTGATGATCGGGCGCGCGCTCTCGTCCATATCGTTGACGCTTGATCGCCTTGTAAATATACTGTAAATACGTCTTCCTGTTGTGTTTGCCTCCCCGTAACAATATTCTACGCCACTGGGGCGCGCGACTGGCCCAAAATAATGCGCCTCCATCGATTTCTGCGGCCCGTCCGCGGGAGCCCAGGCGCAATAGCGTGCCGTGCGCAGTGCGCGCAGCCGGCGGGCAAGGAGAATTGAGGAGGAAAGCGCGTGCGCGGAGGAGAGCGTCGCTACTTTCACGGTCAAGGGGTTTTACCAACGGCTAAAACCGCGATACATAAAAAGTAGCGCCAACCACTTCCCTCCTCCTCCGTTACACTGTCGCACTAGGCGCGGCCAGCGCGATCGAGGCGCGATATCGACAGTGGCGCCGCCTACGTCGGGCTCGCCGTGGCAGACGACAGCTAACGCGCTACCACAGGAAATCCGCGGAAATATTCAATCGCACTCTACGGAGAAGTTTTTGAGGCGCGATTTTGCTTCGTCAGTCAGTAACCGGCCTTATTAATGCCGTTTTGGAAGTAGCAACGCGGCAATACGAGACGGCGCAAATACCAAGTGTGCAGCAAGCGTTTCCGCTCGCCGGATGGTAAACAAAAAAAGCCTTTGCCGTAGCCGTGTCGGTTGCGGCAATATAAGGCCATACGTAAACTTTGGTCATTACGACGAAAACTTCACGACGCCACCCCAGAGGTAAAAACAATGGCCTACAAAATGACTGTACTTCCTGTACTGACTAATGCAAGTCATGTTTGGGAGCCGTACACTCAACAAAACACACTAAAATATGAGCGCGTACAAAACAAGGCCTTGAGGTTTATTTTTAACACATACGCTAGAACCCAGTCCGTCACCGAACTTAGAAATAGAGCTGGCTTCATGACTGTCAAGCAGAAAATGCAGCTTAACAGGCTGACATTCTTCTTTCACGTACTAAGCGGAGACAATAAAGTAGACTTAGAAAAACACATCACATTAGAGAGACCTGCTAACCCCAGAACAAAGCATTCAAAACATATAAAGCCACTTAATTATAGAACCGAATCATTCAAAAATTCATTCTTGGTTCGAAGCATAGACGATTGGAACAACTGCCACAAGATATAGTAGAGTGTACTGATTTACAATCTTTTGTTAAGGCTGTTACCAATTATTTGTAAACAGTTGAGAACACGTTTTATTAGCTGTTTGTCGGTTGCAGTTGTTTGGTGCATTACTTCTTGTTAGACCATATAGTGGTGTAACTTGTTAATTGTGACTAATGTTGTTATTGCTTCATATTTGTTTTTATGCTGTGCCTTCCTATACTATCTTGATTGCTTTCTATTGAATTATTTAAACATGCACTATGTCTAGTTTGTAGATGAGAGCAATGTAACCGGAACTCCTGTCTTGGCTTGTACTGACAGTATCAATAAATAATATAAGGCGCACTAGCATGCCATCACAACGAAATTCTTGTCCCTAACACGTTTGATCCATTTGTGCGTACATCACTTTCTTCGCACAGGCCCGATAATGGCGGTCGGAGCGCGCTGGAAAGAAAAAATATATATACAACAGCGCCACGCGTGCGTCCACGTGACACGGATTGTCCATTGGAGGAGCGGAGGAGGCTGGCGCGACAGGAGGAGGCGAGGAGGAAACGCCGGGGTGACCGCGGTGGCGGCAAGATCTAAGAATGGCGCTACTTTCCATATATAGCGGTTAGACCAACGGCAGGAGCGGTGGCGGCGCGGCGACCACGACGAGGCGAGTGACCGGAGAATCGAGGCCCGTGGTGTGACGTCTCACGGAGGGCGTGGCGAGTGCGCCAGCTGTGGCGGTTGCCAGGCAACGGCGGACGCGCGCCTGTAGTAGCGGTGGCCGCGCGGCAACCGCGACGAGCTGAGTCGCCGGAGAATCGAGGTCCGTGGTGTGACGTCACACAGAGGGCATGCCGAGCGCCCAACGCCTAAAGTCCCTATATAAGAAAAGTACCGACATCCTTTGATCAATGCCGCTTCTCTCTCTCCTGTATCTACGATTGGACGATGATAGCGCGCGCTTTCACTTCTTTATATATTTTTTTTCGCCTCAGAGCCATGTTGAAAGTCACTCTGCGCAGCCGCAGTCGCCGCTGGCGGCGGTGGCGCGCGCCCGGCCTGAAAGCTTCAACGTGGATTTTTTAGGAGCGCTACCGTGGACTTCCTTTCGCAAGCAAAAATCAAAGAAAAAACAAGCGCTTTAGGCGAGGAGACGGCTGAGGAAAGAGTAGATGGCGCTATTTTTACTATATAGGGACTTTACCAACGGTGGGCAGGACTGTTTTCACAACAAATCCGTGTAGGGGCGGGGCCTTGCGTCGATGACGTGGCCTCGCCTCGATGACGTATCACCATTTTCTTTTCTTTTTCCTGTGTGTTTGGCGGCACGGTCGGTTTGCGGCGCCTCAGTTCGGATCAGCTCATTCCACGTGAGCGAGAAGATGGCGCGGGTAACATATTCGCGGCGTGCGTTGTTTTGTTTCGCTTGCGAAAGCGCGGAATGCAACGATGAGCGAGCCTCCTGACCGCCAGAAGGTGAACGAAAAGTACTTCCAAGGGTTACATTATCATTTACTCGTGCATGTACATTAAAAGAACGTGTATTGCGTGGAGATGCCATCGACATCGAAAAAGGCGTTGTGCTGTCCACATAAAGGAATGTTGGTTCACCGCTCTTTATAGCACCTCACGTCTTGCAAAAAATATGTTTATTCTCGCATTCACCTCATTAATACGCAAGTAACATCTTCAATTTGAATTTGATCACTTGTAGATGAGCAATATCGCAGCATATAGGCGGCCTCGTATCGGTCAGGTAGGCATTTCACTTGTGGCACCTGAAGGATGTAAGTTCCCTGTAGTTATCCCACGGACGCTCGTAGATGATTGCAGTGCAGGCTGCTGAAGCCTGAAATGGTAAAGACAGCATGCAGGTAATATTTTAAAAATACACTTTACTACTTTCATGGAATATTTGGGTGCACTATTTTCATTATTTTTATCAATCCTTTCATTCAAGAATTATGTACAAGTAATTTCCTCTATGCTGTCAATGTTTGTGGGCTTCTTATGATATAATTAATAATAATCGGGCCCCTCGGTTCCCTTTCTTCTCGTTGATTACATAACGAGGGCTCTAATTCGGCAACATTGAGGCCTTCAAGTAGCATATGTGTGGGTTTATTGACCAGTTGCCATCACCAAAAAAGATCAAGTGCTCGTGACGCCTGCGGCAGAAAGGATGTTCCACATCCGCCCCTAGGTTTGTGAGTGGTGGCGCTGGGTAACACTCCCAGGGCTAGTTCTAGTTGTAAAACATAAACACCCCAGAAAGTGGATGGGAAAACGGCTCCGCGGTAGCTCAATGGTAAGAGCATCGCACGCGTAATGCGAAGACGTGGGATCGTTCCCCACCTGCGCACAGTTGTTTTTTCATCCATTTTCGTTTCTATTAATTTATCATTCCTTTAATTCAATTAGAAGTACAAGTAATTTCCCCTATGCTGTCCTTGGTGTCATTGTTTGTGGGCTTCTTATGATATGCTTAATAATAATCGGGCCCCTCGGTTCCCTTTCTTCTCGTTCATTACATAACGAGGGCTCGAATCCGGCATCAGTGATGCCTTCAGGTAGCACATGTGTCAGTTTATTGACCAGTTGCCATCTCCCAAAAAGATCACGTGCTCGTGACGCCTGCGGCAGAAAGGATGTTCCGCATTCGCCACCATGGTTTGTGAGTGGTGGCGCTGGGTAACACTCCCAGGGCTAGTTCTAGTTGTAAACCATAAATACCCCAGAAATTGGATGGGAAAACGGCTCCGCGGTAGCTCAATGGTAGCAGAATCCCACGCGTAATCCGAAGACGTGTGATCGTTCCTCACCTGCGGACAGTTGATTTTGCATCCATTTTTATTAATTTCGCATGCCGTTTATTCAATTGGTAAGTACAAGTAATTTCCCCTATGCTGTTATTGGTGTCATTGTATTTAGGCTTCTTATGATATGATTCTATTGATTTATATATATATATATATATATATATATATATATATATATATATATATACACATTGCAACTGGATTGCTCAATGGGCCCACCGTATGTAGAAAATGCGAAGCACAACTTCGCGGTTCTCTGCGGTTTATTTACCCAACAGTTTCGGTCGGTGAACTGAAAAGGTCGGTCCACCGACCAAAACTGTTGGGTAATTGAACCTAAGATAACCGCGAAGTTGTGCTTCTCATTTATATATATATATATATATATATATATATATATATATATATATATTGTCAATTCAGCTTCGATGAATTTCGGTTCCTCGGACACGTCATCAGTGCTCAAGGCGTTCGGCCAGATCCGGAAAAGACAGCAGCCGTTGCGAGGTTCCCGACACCCACGGACAAAAAGTCAGTGCGACGTTTTTTCGGTGTATGCGCATACTGCAGAATATTTGTGGAAAACTTTTCAAACATTTCTGAGCCACTTACAATACTAACAAGAGAAGATGTACCTTTCATGTGGAAAAGCGAACAACAGGACGCCTTTGACGAGTTAAGGAAACGCCTGCAAGCTTCTCCATTCCTTGCCCATTTTGATGAGACAGCCGACACTGAAGTTCATACCAATGCGAGTAACTTCGGCCTCGGTGCCATATTAGTGCAGTGGAAGAAAGGCCAGGAGAAAGTAATTGATTATGCCAGCCGTAAGCTCTCGAAAGCAGAGGCAAACTACTCGACAACCGAGAAAGAGTGTCCAATAGTCATTTGGGCAATATGTAAATTTCGACCCTACCTCTATGGTAGAACATTAAGAGCAGGCAGGGATCACCATTCACTTTGCTGGCTGGCGAATCTCAAGGATCCATCCGGACGACTAGCAAGATGGAGAATTAGGCTGCAAGAGTACGATATTACTCTCGTATACCGATTCGGGAGGAAACAGAGCAATGCCGACTGCTTGTCACGCGCACCAGTCGAGGCAAGTGTGTCAGAAGAGGATTTCCCGTTCCTAGGCATTGTTGACGCATCACAAATCGCTCAACAACAACGAGATGACCCGGAATTGCTACCACTTCTACAGCGCTTGGAGTGACTCAACGTTCAACTCTCGCGTATTTTCTCTAGAAGGCTATCCTCGTTCTGTCTGCGAGGGAGTGTCCTCTACAAAAGAAACTTCGAAAACAGCGAGACAAAGTTTTTTACTTGTCGTACCCACAGCTATGCGAGAAGAAATTTTGCACGCATGTCACGATGAACCATCATCTGGACACATAGGCGAGAGCCGTACATTCGCCAGGATTTGTCTGAAATACTACTGGCCTAAGTTATTAGCATTCGTGCAGCACTATGTCAACACTTGTCGCGAGTGCCAAAGACGCAAGACTCCATCCGTAAAACCGGCAAGCCTCCTCCAGCCAATAGAGCCACCAAAAGCCCCATTCCAACAAGTCGGTATGGACCTCCTTGGACGCTTCCTAACATCATGTTTAGGCAAAAAGTGGATAGTTGTGGCTACGATATGACCCGTTACGCAAAAACTGATTCCCTGCACAGTGCAATGGTTGTCGAAGTTGCAACATTCTTTGTCAACAATATCGTGCCCAGGCATGGCGCCCCCACAGTTGTTATTACCGATCGTGGAACAGCCTTTACTGCGGACCTAATGAAATGCTTTTTGAAAATGACACATACTTATCACAGGAGAACTACGGCGTACCACCTTCAGACAAACGGTTTAACTGAACGCCTCAACAGAACACTAGCTAACATGCTTTCGATGTATGTCGATGTTGAACATAGACTGTGGGACGAAATTTTGCCGTACACCACCTTCGCATATAATACGGATGTTCAAGAAACAACACGAGTCGCCCTGTTTGAACTTGCAGTCGGCCGAGCAGTAACCACAACTTAGGATGCTATGTTGCGCTTAGATGAAGAAAATAACTCATCTGACCTAGATGATTTCTTGCAAAGAGCTGAGGAGGCACGACAGATGGCAAGGTACCGAATACGCCGCCAACAACGCATAGACTTCTGCCGGTACAACCAGCGACGTAGTGATGCGCATTATCAGCCCGGTAACAAGGTATGGACCCCAGTGCGACGCCGTGGACTGTCGGAAAAGCTTCTCTGCCGATATTTCGGCCCTTACGAAATACTTCGTCGTATAAGCGACGTCACTTACGAAGTGAAATCCGCTGGACACGAGAGCTCCAGACGGCGCAACCCCACGGAAGTTGTACATATCGTCCGCATGAAACCCTACCCCGAGAGATGATAAAAAAAAAAGCGAGAGCGCACAGGAACCACTACTTTCTCTCACGCATCGGGTCGATGCGTTAAGGAGGGGTATAATGCCGCGACAACTTGGCCACATTCAAGTTGCGCGCCCTTCGTATTGGACACTGTGCACGCCGTTCCGTGGTGTTGTTCAGCAACAACAGGCAGCGATCTTCGTGGCACGAGCGTCCGGTTGGACCCGGCTCGCATGCGCCACGCGCAAGAGGCAAGACTCGTGAAGAAAGAAGAAGACGGTTGGACGCCAGTTTTAGAAGGCGACTGCCGGGCATTCTTCACGATCGCAGTGACTTTTAGTCGTGAGCCCAGGTTCGCCCTTAATAAATATCGTTGTTTTGTTAACCTGTGTTCCTCAACGTCGTTACAATATATACATCAATTTAGCCGTATCTAAGATTCCAGAAACAATCACACCAAGGACAGCATAGGGGGAATTACCTGTAATTAAATATTGAATTAGAAAAATGGCAAAAAAATTGAAACGAAAGTGGATGACAATACAAATGCCTGCTGGTGGCATACGAACCCTCGTCTTTGCATTACGCGTGCGATGCTATTACCGCGTGAGCTACCGTGGCACCGTTTTTGCACCCACTTTCTCGGGTATTTATGCGTGTCTATATGAACTTAACCTGGAAGTGTTAGGCAGCGCCGCCAATCACCGCCATGACAGTGGATCGTATCTACCGCATGCGTCGCATAGCACGTGAACTTTTTCTCTGTGAAGGCAACTTGTCAACAAACCCACACATGCTTTCGGAAGGCATCAATGATGGCGGATTCGAAATCCTCACTACGTAATGAACAAGAACAGAGGAAACCAAAGGGCCCGATTATTATTCGTCAAATCATAAGACGCCAACAAAGGCACCACGTACAGCATTGGGAGAATTATAGGCGAAATGTAGGTGACAAAAGCCCTCCTCTGAGGGTGGTTCAAAGGAGGACTCTCCCACGGATCTTAAAAGCCGTAAACAGCGCCGTGCGGACGCCAAACGTCGTTGCTACAATGCTGAGCACGATACAGACCTTGAAGAGCATGTGTGGTTACTAGTGGTACAACAGAGCAAGCGGTTGATTATAGATATCAACCTCAGGCTGGTTCTGCCGGGATTTTTTCTCTTCAAGCAATGATGCAGATGCAGTTCATATGATTGGGCAGAGGCGCTGTATTCAGTACCAGAAATGCGAAGCCACCTTGTACGTGAGCTGTTGATTGTTGGTTTTCTCCTTTTACACCACACTTCAGGAATGCGTGTGCCACTCTGTGCTCCTTATATTGTATTAACGCGATAGTATTAAATGGCCCGTGTCACAGAAAATCTGCTGTCGGCACTGTAGCCGGCATTGGCCTCCTGTGAGCAAATATTCTTGTATGTAATTTATACGGCACAAAAGTTCTTCTATGACTAAAGGTGTTCATACCTTCTCCTACATTCCTTGCAAAGTTATTCCTCGCAATTTTAACAATGACAGCTGACAAACAGATGTCATGAAACAAAACACCGACAGTCACGCCTTTTCTGTTAAATCTTCTCGGACTGAAATAATGGAAGTGCGAAACAGTAACGAAAGATCGGCCCACGCAAGAGCATAGTTTCTGCCAGAAAGATCGCCTTCATGCGTAGCGTTCGCCGCCAGCGTTTCCCGGTAAACATTTCAACAAAGCGAGGGAATTCTTTTCTAGAACGTCAAAAAGCAGTGGATAGTGTATCACCAAGATAATAAAAAAAGGATGCGATTTCTTCCCTGCCCTGCTAACAGCCAAGATTACTCACCTGATCAGTTGTAGGCTTGCAGTGTTCGATAGAATATGGACCATCAGCTATGGCACAGTTCGATGGAGCAGTCTCGAATATCAACTTGTAGTTGACTCCAGCGACAACCTGTGGCGGGAAAATAAAAGACATACTTTCGACCTGCAACGGTTGACTTCTATTCTTCATAGCGCGGCACACCGCGCTCTGCAGATAATTATCCGAGGTAAAATGTATTTTTTTAATTTTGCTTACCAAAACGAAAGCTGAGTATTTTAATAAGCCATAAGCGCATTTTTTGTCGGTACCTTTATTTACATTGTTCCACTTTTCCAGGAGACCATAAGTTGGTGTGGTTGTCATATGTACGTGATGTCACCGTAGGCGCACTCAAAAGATAGTCAAGGGTGAAAATATAGCAAATAGTCAGTGCATATTATTTTTTTTAAGTTTGGGTACTTCAGTGGTTTAGTACTTTTTTTGAAAGCTTCGTATAAAAAGTTTTTTGGTGTTTTTTATTACCATTGTGTGTTCTGTATTTTTTCCAGTGTGATTAAATAAACAGGTAGACTATAAACCGCACATCCTGGTAAGAGGGAACTGACGGATAAGCAAGATTATCCAAAATGTATGTTGTCTAGGAAGGCTTTTTTTTTGTAAAAAAACTTGCAGTGACCTGTCAGATCAAGAGAAAATTGTTCAATATACTATATATATATATATATATATATATATATATATACATATATATACATCATATCTGCGCGATAACCTGATTTCATCACCAACCTACATATCTCCTCGCATTGATCATCGACACAAAGTTGGAGTTTTGCAGTGTCGCACCAAAGCTTGTCATGAGTCTTTACTTCCCAGGACGTGTCAAGAATGGAAGCACGTTCCCGGTGCTTTGATTGCTATGGAAGACCACGAACAATTTCGTACGGCCTTAATCGACACCATCGCTTCCGGCATCTCATGTGTATGATTACGTCTCTTGCTGCCTTCTTTGTTTTCTTTCTTTTATAACTTTTTTACCCCACTCCTCTTTGTAATACATTGTGGTCTTTAGGGTATAATAAATGCAATGAAATGAAACTAACAAATGATGGGTAATATTCATGTCATTGAATGAAAAATAAACGTAAATCATCTGAATACTATCTTTAGTGCAGGAAAAATTTGATAATATACAATATTGTAGGTTCTACAGTAGGAGCTTGAAAATCCCCGATGATTTAAAGCTACAGAGTATCAACAAACCTGCGATATCACGTCATTTCTCCAGTAAGAAAAACTTCACTCACCTGTGTCTCTACTTTCAGGAGCCTGAGGACTGTACTGTAATGGGTGAGACCAGCTGTCTGTTGAGCGATCGCAAAGTGGGCAAGTTTCAAATATTTTGGATCACTCGAGGGATTGTGCTCGGTCCAACCGCCTACCATATGTGCATAACATTGTACTGTGATCGTGGCTACAACGAAAACCCCGATGGTTGCCTTCATTGCGATACAGTCGGCTGAATTGTGGTAATACAGAAAATGTTTTCTCGCTTGCGTCGATCTCCGCTAAAGTGCGAAAATGTGCGCTATATTTATAGGAGTCTCTGTTCTGGGGTACGCCCACAAACGGGAAGATATTCTGGTGCCTGGTCTTGCTCTTTGATAGCACTACATGTGCAATGGCATGAACCTGTCACAGAAAAAAAAACATAACAGTATTGTCTCTATGGCTCGCTACGATAAGGAACAGATAAAAACTATAGCATGCATGGTTGGCAGCAAAGATAGTGGGCCTGAATGATGGTATTGTTTAATTCTACGATCATTTCCCCTAGTTGAAAACATCCGTTTGTACCATCCATAATAAATTCTTTCTGTTGAGAAGGTAAGGCGCGATTGCCATGCACTGTTTTTGCGTGCCTCAACAAAAAACTTCAATAAAACTTGAATTGGGGCTAGTTGGTACGTAGTATTTTACGGTTAAAAAACATTCATGCAGCACAAACACCCAGGACAATCCAGAAAGAAAAGAGCATCAACAAACCTGGGATATCAAATCATTTTTCCAAAAAAGAAGCCTTCATATTGAATTGTTTACTAGGAATCAGAGGGAAGGACATTAGTAACCGCAATACTGTTTGCGATGTGCCCACACGGCAACGGATGCACTACAGGAATAGATCCCGGAGTCCCAACTAAGGGCAAGTAACAAAGGTTTGAAGAAGTCCTTCCCGTGGTGTTTTGCTACTGCTCTAAAATCAGCTGTAATATTTATTTCAGAAGATTCTCGCCAAATTAGTTCCAGGTAAGACAACGTCATATTCAAGCAGCACAAGTCAGGCAGAAAGCAATGTGTGGCTGCCAAAGCACAACCACTGGTGGGTGATTCCACGAGAGATCAACACGGGTGCAAAAATTCATATTTTAGATTTTATTCAATATTTTATATTTTGTGGCCATATCACTCGGTAGTACGAAAGTGAACTTGCATTTTTTGAGAAATGGATACCTTAGAAGAAAAAATATCGAAATTCTTCAAGTTGCAGGCTCCATTTACATGCACCGGGCATTCTCGAAAATTCACAACAATGTCAAATACAAAATATTAGGGCTACAAAGAATGCATTTTCTTGTGTAAAACGAATACGTAAAGAAGAGTCACCAAGCGTTGTTTGAGGCTTCTGTGCAAAACAGAAGTGTTTTAGAAAAAATTCTTAATTTGCTACACTTTTAGAAATTTGCTATATTTACGAATTTTTATCTACTAAACTAATGAATGTAGCCTTTTGGAATTTGGTGGGCTTTGAGACCTTGACCTGTTTAACGATTGTGCTGAATAGTGTTGCTGTAGCACAAATTTACATTTTTACAGTTTGCCTCAAATGTGAAGTTTTGACGAAAATGAACACTATTTAAAAATCAAAATAAAAAAACCATCGTTAATTTTTCTCAAAATTTAGTAAACAGCTGTACACAGACACTGGAAAAAGAACATTAAAAAACATCTTGCATTATTTTGTTTTTAATGACAGTATATGTGGTAGAAATGAGAGCTGCGCCGGGACGCAGCAAGGTGCTAAGAAATAGGGACATCGGGGTAAAAAGAACGTCCATTAGCCTCTGACTTGCCTAAACTTGGCCATGATTGCGACACAAGGGCAGTTTTGGTAAACTAGTATTATGATTGCAAGCACGCAGTTCTCGAATGCCTAACTTTCTGACGTAAATTGTGCTACTGGGCGCCCATATTTTGTTAGTGCTTTCAGATGATGCTCTTCTAAAGATCGTCTCTTTTGAACCAGTTGGTAGGGTGTAGTAGAATGGGGAGTGGGTCCGTGGGAGGCGTTGGTAAGCAGGTGGTAAAGCGAAATACGTTGAAAGTTGCTAGCGGTGTGGCCGTCGCCTTAAGAGGAAGCTTTAGCTTGTGTGCTCCTATCTAAATACATGTAAAACGAGAATTCCTTTTTCTCTGCAACCACTGCACCACATTTGATGACGTTTGTTTCAGTTAAAAGAAAAGTGAAACTCTAGTGGCTGTTGGTTGCGACATTTTTTTTATTTAAGTCGTCAACTGTTTATAAAATTGACAAAATAGCAGAGCTTCAGAAAACGAAACTATCAAATTTACAACTCTAACTCGGCAATGAAACATGATATAACAATCTTGTAAACTGCACTGAATAGAAAAGCTAAAGTGTACAATATAGCTATATTCTACATGGATTTAAGATAGACTACTATTTTGTGTGTAGAACTTGTGCAAAATCCTTGTAAACAATGTTACAAATTCACGTAAGAAATAAATTGGCTTCTCAAATTTGTCTGCTTTGAATGCTCTAATAGATGCCGTTCACAGGTCTGCGATATCTTTTATATAGGTGCAGAGCTACGAATTTGTAAACTTCGTGCTTCTATTTTTTTCAAACTTACCAATTCTTGAAAATTACAGTTAAGTAATGCCGGCCAGAAATCGACATTTCGCCTCCGACAGTCACTAGAATTTACCTTTCTCTCTCATGTGCAACAAATTTAAGTAAAATCGGCCCAGTGGGATCAGGAAATCGTTTCTGCGTTTTACATGTATTTCAATAGGCGGCATCAGAGTTAGGCTTGAGCGAAAGCTTCCTCTTAAGTCCAAGCTTTATTAGATTCGCTTCATTAGATCTGCGTGATCTGGCCCTCTGTATCAGTTGGTCTTATTGAGAATGTGGAAAGAGCCGCCATTACTGCAATGCTTCGTAAACTGAGGACGCGTTCTCAGCACGCTATCATCCTTTCGGATTTGTCAGCGGTGCTCCAACAATTATCCCGTGCATTGTATGGCAGCAAGTTCGGCCGACAGTCATTGATTTTAGCTAAGGAGCTCAGCAATAGGTATTTCATTGTCAAGTTTCAGTG